>NC_088243.1:22646943-22649443 GCF_036934945.1 Oncorhynchus masou masou
AACATGACTAATCCCAGCATGATTATGAAATATAGGTTCCATGTGACACCATATCCATGCCTGTCAATGTCATTATGTTTCAGTTTGTGTCATTCTCTCAGCTCCACTGACACATGTATTCCTGCTCCATTAGGTCCCTGCAAGCAGGCAGAACCATAAAAGGTCAAGAAATGTTATTTTTGAGCTTTGGGAATCCCTCAATATTCACCTCAAACATGGTGTGTAACTCTCCTCCACACGCAGGTTTGATTCAGCCATAGATTAGATTAATTAGTCTAGCAAGAGCTTGAGCAGCAGGCTAGATTTAAATTGCTCATATAGACATGTTCTCAGTCCACCATATAGTTGTAATTTAAACATTGCCCACAGAGCACTACACATAAATATATCAATAAAGATTTCATTTTAACTGAGAAATCCCTGCAGTTCTTTTGAAACAAAGAAATGTATGGTATCTGAGTGGTATTTCATACCTCAAGTGAATTAGCTTTTTTTGTGTCGACTATGTGGCAGTACAATGAATAAACCTTTGTTTTTCAAAAGGGGGAATCAGTTGCACTGTCGATTTCAAAGCTGATTTGATTATCACGTCATTAACCTTAACAATAACAATAACCAAGGTATATGCTTCAAATGTATGAAGGCACAAGGAGAGACCCAGATGCAGACACAGGAGGTGGTTAGACTCTTTGATATTTATTAACAATCCAAAAGGGGAAGGCAAGAGAATGGTCATGGACAGGCAAAAGGTCAAAACCAGTTCAGAGTCCAGGAGGTACAGAGTGGCAGGCAGGTTCGAGGTCAGGGCGGGCAGAATGGTTAGGGAGGCGGGTACAGAGTCCAGAAAACAGGCAAGGGTCAAAATCGGGAGGACTAGTAAAAGAGAAAATAGAAAGCAGGAGCACAGGAAAACACGCAGGTTGACTTGAAAAACATACAAGACAAACTGCCACAGAGAGACAGGAAACACAGGGATAAATGGACTGGGAAAATAAGCGACACCTGGAGGGGGTGGAGACAATCACAAGAAACAGGTAAAACAGATCAGGGCGTGACAAAATGTTATGATGAAGCTTTGCTTGGTCTCGTTTCTTTATTTTGCTCAAATAGTGCGTTATGAGAGAGAGAGAACATGGAGAGAAATCCTCCTTCTCGGTCAGTTGTGTCTTGGAAGAGAGCACATACTGCAGAAGGGTTCATCTTCTGGTTTCCCCGGCAGCTAGCAAGTGCCAAGCCATGTCAAAAATGACATGCATCTCCCTGCTTCCCAGTCATGCCATGCATGTGATGTGATGGGCGAATAAAGGCAATTCCTGCAGAGAATAGTAGGGGGTCATTAAGCCTCTTAAAATAGCACCCATTCTCCTACAACATCCATGCAAATGAAATAAGATGCTTTAAATTTCAAAAAACCTACACCCACAGAGTGCAATACATTAGCCATGGCCAAGAAATGATTCACTAAGTTCACCTGGCAAGCACATTTTTACATGTGATTGAATTGTGCTGAATGATAAGCAGACCCGTTTTAAACTGAGGGTCACACATGGCCGCATACACAGCCTATTTGAGGCGAGCCACGCCATTGGCTGCGACGGGGCGGGCAGCGCATGCGATGCAATTTGCATGTCTCTCCATCACACACACTTATCTGGTTCACTTCACAACAGCTACCATTTATATCACTCAGAGGCAGGCAGAAGCCATCTCTAAGGCACTGGTACGAGTAGAGTGCAGAAGAAGCATGGGGGCGGCAACGGCAGCAGAAATAGCCTAACCCCTTGTGCCCCAGAACCCAGTCCTCATTGAGACAGAAATGACACCATGACAAGCCTCCTCCATGCCCTGGGCTCGGAAATGGACGGCTCCTGGTATTACCCCCCTGTCTTGACAGGCAGGTCCCACCAGCATCACCCTGGCCTGCTAATATCCTCCAGATTAAAGACACCTCACCCTCAAGGTCAGTTTCACTGGGAATAGGGCCTTTCTTCCTCCCAAAGGGACCAGACAGAGGAGAGAATCTCTCTCAAAAATGTGTATATTTACAAGAGCACGCATAACTGGTGTCTGGGGAAAGAAGAGGGGGACGGAGGGAGAGAGATGGGGAGAGGGAGACCATTAGGGGAATAAAGAGAGGTGCTGCCTCACGGCCCGGCTTCACAGGCCAATGGAGCGCATCAAATTGGGTCTTGTTCTGCGGCTAGACGCACACAGAGGAGGGCTCTGACACTGGCACAGGCATACTGAGCTGACATGAAAGGCTCTGGAGATGGGGCAGGGCTGGGCATGTCTAGGGGTAGCCTTGTCTGGGGTTAGCCCCCTCTGGGAATTGGTGGTGAACCCGAACTCTCCAGAGTTACAGGTGAGGTCATGAGGAAGAGGAGGATGAAGAAGAGACCAGCTGATAGGGTTATTGCTATAGACTGCATTGTGAGACACAAAAACAGAAAGCAAAAACAAAATAAAGCGTTTTGAAAAAATGTATATGACCAAGAAATAC
>NC_088243.1:22654443-22671943 GCF_036934945.1 Oncorhynchus masou masou
CACTACCCTAATCATCACTTTCTGCTTTCCACTATCCTAATCATCACTTTCTGCTTTCCACTATCCTAATCATCACGTTCTGCTTTCCACTATCCTAATCATCACTTTCTGCTTTCCACTACCCTGATCATCACTTTCTGCTTTCCACTATCTTAATCATCACTTTCTGCTTTCCACTACCCGAATCATCACTTTCTGCTTTCCACTATCTTAATCATCACTTTCTGCTTTCCACTACCCTAATCATCACTTTCTGCTTTCCACTACCCTAATCATCACTTTCTGCTTTCCACTACCCGAATCATCACTTTCTGCTTTCCACTATCCTAATCATCACTTTCAGCTTTCCACTAACCTAATCATCACTTTCAGCCTTCCACTATCCTAATCATCACTTTCTGTTTTCCACTATCCTAATCATTACTTTCTGCTTTCCACTATCCTAATCATCACTTTCAGCTTTCCACTATCCTAATCATCACTTTCTGCTTTCCACTATCCTAATCATCACTTTCTGCTTTCCACTATCCTAATCATCACTTTCTGCTCTCCACTATCCTAATCATCACTTTCTGCTTTCCACTACCCTAATCATCACTTTCTGCTTTCGACTAACCTAATCATCACTTTCTGCTTTCCACTAACATAATCATCACTTTCTGTTTCCACTATCCTAATCATCACTTTCTGCTTTCCACTATCCTAATCATCACTTTCTGCTTTCCACTATCCTAATCATCACTTTCTGCTTTCCACTATCCTAATCATCACTTTCTGCTCTCCACTATCATAATCATCACTTTCTGCTTTCCATTACCCTAATCATCACTTTCTGCTTTCGACTAACCTAATCATCACTTTCTGCTTTCCACTATCCTAATCATCACTTTCTGCTTTCCACTACCCTAATCATCACTTTCTGCTTTCCACTACCCGAATCATCACTTTCTGCTTTCCACTATCCTAATCATCACTTTCAGCTTTCCACTATCCTAATCATCACTTTCAGCCTTCCACTATCCTAATCATCCCTTTCTGCTTTCCACTACCCTAATCATCACTTTCTGCTTTCCACTACCCTAATCATCCCTTTCTGCTTTCCACTATCCTAATCATCCCTTTCTGCTTTCCGCTATCCTAATCATCACTTTCTGCTTTCGACTAACCTAATCATCCCTTTCTGCTTTCCACTACCCTAATCATCCCTTTCTGCTTTCCACTATCCTAATCATCACTTTCTGCTTTCCACTATCCTAATCATCACTTTCTGCTTTCCACTATCCTAATCATCACTTTCTGCTTTCCACTACCCTAATCATCCCTTTCTGCTTTCCACTACCCTAATCATCCCTTTCTGCTTTCCACTACCCTAATCATCCCTTTCTGCTTTCCACTACCCTAATCATCCCTTTCTGCTTTCCACTACCCTAATCATCACTTTCTGCTTTCCACTACCCTAATCATCCCTTTCTGCTTTCCACTACCCTAATCATCACTTTCCTGCAGCCCCCTCCTCCCTCAAAAAGTCTTCACTCTCCCTGTGATGTTTCCATACATTTCTCATGGCCAGAACCATAGTCTTTTCTCTTTAGACTTCCTCTGTGTGTACATATGTGGATGTTGCATACAACATGTTACAGTGAACCTTGTATGATAAAAGTAATTATTGAAATAACGCTATGTCCTTTTCAAGCTGAATCCATGGCTAAATGAATCCATTTTGATGCATACCAAATGGGAGGGACTGTAAAAATACTGAATGGTGACGTAATAATGAGCCAACAACAGGCCGATTGCTGGTGTTCCACTACATCTAGTGGCATTGGAGAGTTTACTATTATCATGTGTGCACCTCTCTATATTTAACTGAAACAATACCTCGGGAACTTAATACCTCAATGCAAATTATTACAGCCAACTAAGTTGACATGCGAAGAGCATGTGGATTACATATGAGGAGAATTTGAAGGCCTGAGGAGCTTAGCCACATGAAACTGACTGTATGCAATTTTCCCTGGGAAACCATTGCACAGTATTACGTTTAGGGAGAGATGCATGTGTACCAGTGTGATGTTGTTCCCCTAGATTATGCACCAAACTGCACACAAGGACCAGTTCAGATAGGTCAGGTCAAGAGGGGATGTTAAGCATTTGATAATAATAATAATTCAGTGTGTTTTTTATTTAATTACAGCTGCATAGCTAATGTTATTTTTTTGTGTGTGAACACGTTTTCATATCTATATTGTAAATGCACTTGATTGTAAAAGTTTTGTATATTTTGGTTTGATCCATCGTGGGGTATCTGTGTTACCGTACCCTCCTATTGTTCTCTATTGCCTGACCTTCAGCTAGCGAGGTATGTTGTCCTTGGCTCTGCTATTTATCAATAATAAACCCTGGTAATGTTACACAATGTGCTGTTATGCAACCATACGTTTTGTTACAATATGTACAATATAAATATTTATGTTAACCAGTTTTACCGAGCTCGCTAGCTAGGGTACCTATTGTAACGTGTGGGTACCTGGGACAGTGTTTGAGTGTCCATGTGCTTATGCAGGTGCTTGAGAGCTATGACTGCGCCAAGGGTTAACATAATGTGTGTTGTCTCTTCGTGTGCAGGTATGTCTTTTATTTTGTCCGAATTATGTTCTGTATCATTTTACTTGTATTGTAATGTGTGCACGCAGCACCTGTTATTTATTTTTGGGTTCTCTCTTGCCAGACCTTCAGCTAGCGAGTTGCCTGAGAGCTGTGACTGAACCAAAGGGATAACATATTGTGCGTTGTCTCTTCGTGTGCAGAGCAAATAAAAATCTAACAAGCAGACCTCCAGCTGTGGCAGTGTCCTCATTAAATTACACAATGCAGAACGAACCACGCTACAAACTGGTACCGCGACCTGCCGACTGGTCAGCCCAAGCCGACCACCGGAGCTGTGCATGTGGATGAGGTGCGTGCACTTGTTGATGGTTTGCTATAAGTGAATATATACTGTAAATAGTGAAGGTGAATGTAGCATATTCACTAGATAAGGGTATTTGTGTTTATTTGTATGTTTTGGAGGAATTTGTTAATTGCATTTGTTTTTTTAAATGCAGTAAATGACTTTGTGTTTTCGTCCTCTGTTGAGCCATGGAAGACTCTCAAGTCCATCAGATGAGTTATGCTGGGGATTTTAGTGTGGCTAGAGGGAGTGGTGTCCCTGCATTTGCACCATTTGTACAGTCAGCTCCTGGGAGTAGAGTGTTTGCTTGTCCTGAGTTTACAAGCACTGGGAGGGGTAGGCTGTTTACTCCACCCGACCAGGGTATCCCACCTCTGTCTTTTGATGTACCATCAAAAAGTTTTGTGTATGTTAGAGAAGGCACTTGTCAGCAGTACTCCGTCTGTGAACAGGGGGCCCCGTAAACAGTTCCCCAAATGTCAGCGTGAGTGCGTTGCCTGTGGAAGCACTAATCACTGGACCAAAGCTCACTGTCAGATGCACCAGCTGTGTTTCAAGTGCTTTTCTCCTGATCACATGAGCTTTGACTGTAGTGAGACTGGGCAGCGACAGAGCCCTGGATGTGGACAGACCGGCAGGTCTCAGGAAAACTACAAAGCCTCCATTCTGAGGAGGGCAATGTGGGGCAGTGTGGGGCAGTCTAATTTTTCCTCCACTTATATCCAATCTGTTTATTCTTATTTTTGTGAGTCAGTACCCAAGAACAACACAGTAATCTTTCAGAACACAATGAGAATTACTCAGAATGACAGTTTGTTTTACACCATCGTGTTAGTACAGGATAAAGTTGAGCTGAAGGTGATGCTAGATAGTGGGTCCATGGCTACTACATGCAGATATTGTACCTCGGTTGAGGGAAGCAGGAGTGGTAGAGGGGAACTTTCTAGCTCCTTCAGACATCATACTGGTAGGTTGTGGTGGGACACAAACTAGCCCAGTGGGCAAGTGTGACTTAAAAATTCAGCTTTTTGGGTTCAGTTATTTAGTCCCAGTGCTTATTCTAGATGGGCAGGTTGATGAACTCATTGAGGGCACTAATGTATTGAAGTCTCTGAATAGACAGTTCAAATCAAATGACAGCTACTGGCGGGTGGTGGGTACGCCAGGTTCTTCTAGCCAGTGTGATGACAGCCACTTCTTGCATCTCCTATCAAATCTGGAGAGATGGAGAGGAGACTTCATCCCAGATAAAGTGGGCACCATTAAGTTGAAGAGAGTAGTAACGCTCCAACCCATGAGTGAGCATCTGGTGTGGGGCCGCCTACCCCAAAGACAAAATTCTTTGTGGGCAGTTCCGTTGTTGTCGAGACCAGCACATCTCATTGAGTGAATCGACACATATTAGTAGGGAGAGTAGTTATGCCTCTGTGGGGGGATGGATGGCTCCCTGTGAAGATTGTGAATCCAACAACATCGCCGGTTACCGTGAGACGAAATGCTAAAGTGGCAGATGTGTACCCTTGAATTGCATTGGAGGATTTTGATGATGTCAAACAGCAAGCAGCTACCAGAATGTGGCAAAAGTAGAATGTGACAGCTCACATTGCAGTCTTACAGCTAAGAGTTCAGTTGGTGGCAGTGTAGTTAATGGCAACAGTACACTGAGCGATGTTGGACTTCAAGGCCTGTCTGTTGAGGCGTGTCCAGTTTCACACTTCTGCAAAGATAAACTTGTCAGTTTAATTGAGAAGTATGATACAGTGTTCGAGACAGCCTGGATTGTGACGAGGCAAAAGAGTTCTGCCATCGCACACGGCTGACTGATGACCGTCCATTTCGATTACCTTATCGTAGGCTTTCCCCAGCTCATTACCAAAAACTCAGGTAAACACTGGATGATCTGGAGGAAAGGGAAACCGTCATGAAATCCAGCAGTGAGTACGCCTCACCATTGGTGCTGGTATGGAAAAAGAATGAGGACTTGCGCCTATGTACTGACTTTAGGTGGTTAAACACCCGCACAGTAAAGGATGCTCATCCCCTGCCTCATCAGGCTGATGTACTGGCTGTGCTGGGAGGTAATGCATTCTTCAGCACAATGGATTTGATGTCTGGGTACTACAATGTGCCACTGCATGAAGAGGATAAGAAATACACTGCCTTTTCCTCTCCTTTAGGTCTGCACGAGTACAATTGTTTACCCCAGGGCCTTTGCAACAGTTAAGCTACTTCTGTGAGAATGATACTGACCACCTTTGGTGACCAAAACATTCTAAGTCTCCTTCGCTATTTGGATGATCTGATGGTTTTTGCTCAGACATAGGAAGAGAGTCTGCAGAGA
Organism: Oncorhynchus masou masou; assembly: GCF_036934945.1. NCBI lineage: Eukaryota > Metazoa > Chordata > Actinopteri > Salmoniformes > Salmonidae > Oncorhynchus > Oncorhynchus masou. The sequence continues at coordinate 22,659,735 of NC_088243.1, forward strand.
CTTGAGATTGTGCTCCTGCAACCGCTGAAAAACTATCTTAAACTGTCTCCTTCTAAGTGCACATTTTTGGGAAGGTCTGTTAAGTTTTTGTGCCACATCATTTCTCAGGAGGGTGTAAACACTGACCCTGATAAGGTTCAAACCATTTAAAATGTGTCATAGAGTGAGATGATGGAAGCTGTGATGTCACTAAGTCTCCTAGAAAAATGTGTTCTTTCCTTGGTATGGTTGTATACTATCAACACTACATTGAGAATTGTTCCATGGTTGCTAGGCCATAGTTTCAGCTGACGACAGGTCAGAAGAAGCCTAGGAGAGGCAAGGGCAGAAAGAGGCCTGCTGCAGACTGGACTGCCGAATGCCAACTGGCTTTTGAAGCTTTGAAAGCAGCACTAGTTGACCAGGCACTGCTGGCTCATCTTTTTCTCTCAGCCTTTTTTACTTCCTGCTTATGTGTCTACTAGTGGTTTGGGAGCTGTACTATCCCAGGTGCAAGATGGGAAGGCCGTAGCCAGGCCGATAGCTTTTGCTAGTAAATGTCTTAATCATGCACAATCCAAGTATCCTGCTCACCGACTGGAATTTCTAGCCATGAAATGGGCCATTCATGATCAATTCAGCCATTGGCTGCAAGGGCATAAGTTTACTGTGTAGACCGACAACAATCCACTCAAGTATATTCTTACAAAGCCGAGACTTGATGCATGCGAGCAGAGATAGGTTGTGAAACTGGCACCCTTTGATTTTGATATCTAGTACATACCAGGGCCCAAGAATGTTGTTGCTGATGCTTGAGCAGAGAGCCATTTGTCCACTCCAAAGTTTTTCACCGACTGACACGAATGCCATATGATATCCAGCTGGAGGAAGCCAGGGGTCTTCAAGTGGATGATGTTCAAGACATGTTCCGCCTCTCCTGTGAGCAGCCCGAGGCCGGCTGTGGAATGTCTATGGCTCCCGAGAGTGAGTTGAGTAGAGAGAGGGAAAAAATTACTGGGTGATTGGGGTTTTTCAGAGGTGGCAGGCTGAGCTAATTCCCTGATTTACTCCATAATAGCCTTTAACCCATGGTCGTGGCGTTCCGTCAAGGAATTGAGCCCTTCCAAAAGGCCCTGTAACAACTTCTCATGTCTCCCAATGGTCGCTCCCTGCTGGGAGACAGCGTGGTGGAGCTGGTCCAAGTCTGCTGGGTCTGTCATGGCCAGTTCGTACTATACAGGCACAAGGCGAGACCCAGATGCAGACACAGGTAGATATGACATACAAGATGAACTGGCACAGAGAGACAGGAAACACAGGGATAAATACACTGGGGAAAATCAGGGACACCTGGAGGGGATGGAGACAATCACAAGGACAGGTGAAACAGATCAGTGCGTGACATAATTATGTGGAAATTAATGTAATTTGATGAAAAGCCTCAGATATTCAGACTGTTACCACACACAGCTGTTTTAACACAATGATGAATCTACAATCAATACTACTATGATGTTACCATCCTATGCACCTCTTATGGCTGCATCCCTTGTCCTCAATTTCTGCCTGAAGACAAACCCTAACCTAACTGCCTGTAGCTCATCAAGACTGGCTGTGTTGCAAACATCCAGAGGAATGCACTGAAACCAACAATGACAAGATAAACTATTGTTTACGGTGTGTAATTACGTCGAATGCTCCGTAAAAAATTGATAGAGATGGAATTCATGGCAAAAATTTTTTAGATTTAGGCTATAAAAACGGCACTTCATTTGATCACTGGGACGAGAAATAAGAGCAAGATATCAGAATGTAAGTCATAATTTTACCTTTAGATGTGAATGTGTAAAAACTGTCATGGCGGAAAACGTTTTTGTTGTTGATTGCTCTTCTCAAACAAAATTTGTTCTCTGTAATAGCTATTATAAATCAGAAAACGTAGTTTGATTCCCAAGATTCTAATCTTTTGAAGGATGTAAGACCCTTGCATTTTCAAGAATGTTTAATGTTATGACGTTTTATTTGTAGTTGTCACTCTGAAATTTCCCCTGATGTTGATCCCTGTACGGGGATCGCAGCCATATTAAATCTGTAATTCCCCCTGATGTTGATCCCTGTACGGGGATCGCAGCCATAACAGGTTGTTAATTCTGTAATTTCCCCTGATGTTGATCCCTGTACGGGGATCGCAGCCATAACAGGTTAAATCTGTAATTTCCCCTGATGTTGATCCCTGTACGGGGATCGCAGCCATAACAGGTTAATTCTGTAATTTCCCCTGATGTTGATCCCTGTACGGGGATCGCAGCCATAACAGGATATTAATTCTGTAATTTCCCCTGATGTTGATCCCTGTACGGGGATCGCAGCCATAACAGGTTAATTCTGTAATTTCCCCTGATGTTGATCCCTGTACGGGGATCGCAGCCATAACAGGTTAAATCTGTAATTTCCCCTGATGTTGATCCCTGTACGGGGATCGCAGCCATAACAGGTTAATTCTGTAATTTCCCCTGATGTTGATCCCTGTACGGGGATCGCAGCCATAACAGGTTAATTCTGTAATTTCCCCTGATGTTGATCCCTGTATGGGGATCGCAGCCATAACAGGTTAATTCTGTAATTTCCCCTGATGTTGATCCCTGTACGGGGATTGCAGCCATAACAGGTTAAATCTGTAATTTCCCCTGATGTTGATCCCTGTACGGGGATCGCAGCCATAACAGGTTAATTCTGTAATTTCCCCTGATGTTGATCCCTGTACGGGGATCGCAGCCATAACAGGTTAATTCTGTAATTTCCCCTGATGTTGATCCCTGTACGGGGATCGCAGCCATAACAGGTTAATTCTGTAATTTCCCCTGATGTTGATCCCTGTATGGGGATCGCAGCCATAACAGGTTAATTCTGTAATTTCCCCTGATGTTGATCCCTGTACGGGGATCGCAGCCATAACAGGTTAAATCTGTAATTTCCCCTGATGTTGATCCCTGTACGGGGATCGCAGCCATAACAGGTTAATTCTGTAATTTCCCCTGATGTTGATCCCTGTACGGGATCGCAGCCATAACAGGTTAATTCTGTAATTTCCCCTGATGTTGATCCCTGTACGGGGATCGCAGCCATAACAGGTTGTTAATTCTGTAATTTCCCCTGATGTTGATCCCTGTACGGGGATCGCAGCCATAACAGGTTATTAATTCTGTAATTTCCCCTGATGTTGATCCCTGTACGGGGATCGCAGCCATAACAGGTTAATTCTGTAATTTCCCCTGATGTTGATCTCTGTACGGGGATCGCAGCCATAACAGGTTAATTCTGTAATTTCCCCTGATGTTGATCCCTGTACGGGGATCGCAGCCATAACAGGTTAATTCTGTAATTTCCCCTGATGTTGATCCCTGTACGGGGATCGCAGCCATAACAGGTTAATTCTGTAATTTCCCCTGATGTTGATCCCTGTACGGGGATCGCAGCCATAACAGGTTAATTCTGTAATTTCCCCTGATGTTGATCCCTGTACGGGGATCGCAGCCATAACAGGTTAATTCTGTAATTTCCCCTGATGTTGATCCCTGTACGGGGATCGCAGCCATAACAGGTTGTTAATTCTGTAATTTCCCCTGATGTTGATCCCTGTACGGGGATCGCAGCCATAACAGGTTAATTCTGTAATTTCCCCTGATGTTGATCCCTGTACGGGGATCGCAGCCATAACAGGTTAATTCTGTAATTTCCCCTGATGTTGATCCCTGTACGGGGATCGCAGCCATAACAGGTTGTTAATTCTGTAATTTCCCCTGATGTTGATCCCTGTACGGGGATCGCAGCCATAACAGGTTAAATCTGTAATTTCCAATTTCCTTTCTGATTCACTAACACCAGCTCTTCCGAGACATTTCTGCTGGCCAGAATTGGTATGATCTCTCTATCTCTTTCATCTCCCTATGACCAAGATTAATGTCATTATAATGCAATGAGTATGATGTCCCCCGTCACTCACATAAACCAATCCAGGGCCTATCTCCTGAAAGGTTATGTGATGTGATATTAATCATTGGCCTCTGACTGCATTGAAAGACACTTCTCTTAGTCCACAATACCAGTAAAATTCCATCCCCTATTCTTTGCCCATTTGTAATTCATATTGCAGCAAAAGTTTATCTATCCAAAGCAATAACTCACTTGATGTTACAGCTTAAACAAAGTTGTCCTGGTCTCGTCTTGCCTTTCAAGCAGGGCCAAAGAGGTCTGGTACAATTCTCCAAACACAACTGAGCTAACACAGATTTATTACTCCCAGTTTATATAACTCATATTAGGAATTCATGGACCTGGCAAAAGGGATTAGAGCGTTTATTTCAGGCAGGAAGATGATCCTGTCATTAATGGTCGATACTTTCATCATCATTTAAACCGGAGGAATTTGTCCGGTGACGAGTCGTGGCGGATATATCAGGGTTGTGCAGCTGTACTCGTTATCTTCCGGCGACCCGCTCCGCTCGGCGAACGTGGACTGGCGCCCATCAAAAGTGGATTAGGCTGTCAATCAGAGAGCCGCCGCATATATTGTGTTACGATTTCGCCCAAATGCCACCAAGATCAGAGTCATTTTTTGGCTAATTGCATCTCGTCTCCCTTTAAAGCTGCACGTTTAATGGTTTTGTTACATTACGTGACAAGCCGCTGTTTCTTGGTATTGCTTGCGTGATGAGCAGAAAGAGGGCACAGCTTTTGTTTAGAGAGTAAAATGAAAGAATAAATGATTGGTAAAGTTCTCAGGGCGTATTTCTGAAATGACAGCACACAAAGAGAGGAACACTAAGAAACAATCTCAATCTTGCCCTAGAGTGACACCAATTACACTATATTCTCATTAGAGGGGTTTCTCTATACTCAGGAGTCCTAAGTATACACATTTCACTGAGAAGAGCTTGTTATGTTTAAGATCTATGTCAAAGCCAATCTCTTTTTCGTCTCCTTTACCCATTTTCTCTACAACACTGTACCAGTTCTCACATGAAACATGTAATTTATAAATCTAAACTATCGCTTCACTGCTTCACCTCAAACTCACAATGGTGGATCATAATAGTGGTATCAACAATACAGGAAGGAATATGTTTCTTAGGCCAACCTCTGTAGGCATGCCGGCTTTATTATTAACCATGTTCCCAATCCAATGTGAACAGGAACACACTAAAGTAGTGAACATGATATGTTTTATTTTGAATAGTCCATTGAGTATTTTCTTGACAAAATTACATTTACAATGTGTCAAGTTTACAGTTTGGGAACACTCAGGGACTCACAAGCAAATAATTATCCATATGTCATTTTTTTAATCCTCCAAGGGCCTAGTATGAACTTGGAAAAATATTTTCAGGAACATAATATTCCAAATAGAAATGGAGTACAATACCTTATTATATCTTTGTCCAAGGATAAACCATGGAGCTAACGTTATATATTCTCTCTTTCACAAGCCTCAATGAGAAATACTAGGATTCTATGTAGGTTGAGGGGGAATTTTGAAAGTATTAAGCAGTTTATAAGTATAGAGCTAATCTGTTTGAGATTTACCATCTACATGACATTCCACTTATTTCTTGTGGTACTGCTTTGTCATGGAAGGCAATATTGAGGCATAAGCCCTAATGACTGGGCTTTTGAAAGGGCCTATCTCAGTTATGACAAGCCTAATACAATTTGCACTTGCAATAAACATTAGAGTTTTACAGGTTTAGGTGCATATTTTTGCTGGTTTTGGTTGTATAGTACTCTTTGAAATGTAAGAGCTGTGAATTTCACTGCTACTGGAATTGGAGGGTGTTATTGTAAATTCAGGTAATACCATTCTTTCCAGTGGCCTGATAATGATGTTTTCCTGGTTTAAAAGACCAATGTCATACAATATACAGCATTGGTATTACTGGTTCCAATCATACATTGTTAAAATATACTTTTTGTTTTGTCTGCAGTCTGATAGGGAAAAGTGGATACCTAGGCAGTTGTACAACTGAATGCCTTCAACTGAAATGTGTCTTCAGCATTTAACCCAACCCCTCTGATTCAGAGAGGTGCAGGGGGCTGCCTTAATCCACATCAAGGGCAGAACAACAGATTTTTACCTTGTCAGCTCATGGATTTGATCCAGCATCCTTTATTAAGTTACTGGCCCAGCGCTCAAACCACTAGGCTACCTGCCACCCCATAATATCTGTCTGTATTCCTTTACTCATGGTAAGTACATCACATGTTCACTGCATGGCATATTTGCTTATACACCATCAATAACGGAATCAATTTCCTGAACCACTGCTTATGAACAAAACCAGACCATACATTGAATTAACAAATTACACTAAGTGTATTTTTTAGGCTCATCCTAGGGTCAAATGCCCACCTTCCTGAATATGATCACATATGATAACTTACCCATGAGTTGGACACGCTTCCAATTCAAGTAGTTAAATGTGTGCTTCTTTATAGAATGAGGGGACATTTAGAGTGGCCCTCTGTCTGCTGGGTGAGCAAATGGTGCAATTAGCTTGTTCTTTGTAGTAGAATAGGTGTTTTAAAGATATTGAAATTCCATCAACAAAGATTTTTATGGCTACTGCTGAATGCAAGTGGACAGTTTGTCCGCGGTACATAATATTACAGTGAAAGATAATAGCCCATTTATGCTGGATTATTCAAGGATGATTTAACCGAAAAATCGAAGAGGAAAATATTTTGACACTATTACTGACATCATTGGAAATGTATACATAACGCAAGTGAGCATTCATCCAACCCCCCTCACAAAATGTAGGCAAACTTTTCGTGAACAAAAAAACGGAGGCTATAAAGCTAAAATGGATCTACAGTCTTACCTTGCTACTGTGTGTGAGAGTGTCGTTAGTAATGACAGTAGCTGCCATGTGATTTGTGTCTGAGAGGCGAGCACCTTTGTAAAGTTATACAGTCAAGATGACAATATTGAGCAGCATCGTCTTATGGTCCCAGCCTTACAGTTGAGGTGACATACTGCTAAATAAGAAGCACCGTATCTGTAAGGATTAGTTCTGCTTTAAAAATAGTGTACAAAAATAGCTAGTGTAATTGTCCAGTAATAATGTCTGCATGTGTGTGTGTGTACGTGTTTGTGTGTGTGTACGTGTGTGTGTGTACGTGCCCGTGTGTGTACATGTACTGTATGTGTAGCCTGTGTGTAATGTTATTACAACAAGCACTACTGTACCGAAGGAGTTGCATCCACAAGCAAAATGGCTGCAGCATAATTGGCACTGCCCATGACATGGTGCTCGCTGTGGCTGCTGTTTCTGCATGCTGCCCAGACTCTCTAATTACCAGGGTTTCAGCAGGAGGGGAGGTAGAGAAGGCGGTTGGAAGACAGCCCCTGTACCATGTGATGATTCTGTCAACTGGCGGTTTGTTCCGTCTGTTACACAGCCAGCCAGCCCAGAATCCCTGGAGACAGTTTGGAGAGACCGGGGGACTGGTCATATCAACAAATCCTGATCAAAAGCCTGAAATTGTCAGCTGTCATACATTTTGTGTGATCTTTGATACCTTACCCCTCCATCCCCTGGCCCGCCATATAACAAACACACACACACATCCACACACACACACACACACGCGCACGCACGCACGCACGCACGCACGCACACACACACACACACACACACACACACACACACACACACACACACACACACACACACACACACACACACACACACACACACACACACACACACACACACACACACACACACACACACACACACTAAGCCTAGGTCAATTACATTTTCATTCAGTTGGTTTTATGGTTAGGCCTGGCTAGGTCATGATGACAGCAGCAGTTCCTTTTTACTGTTCTCCACTGTGCCAATGTCTGGTCAGAGATATGCTGCAGCGCATACCCAAAGGAGTGACGTTGGCTGCCACATACACAAACATACACACACGTCTCTATAAGTGCATGCATACATACACACATACAGTACATACAGTATATAAATACATTTCACAGAAATTTGCACACTCACACTTTCTTTATATTATTGGTGTAATTCAATTGCCTAAATAATATTAGAACTGTTTTCATGAAAACATTAATTCTTTTAGATGTGTTTACTGACTATAGCAGGTTTCACTAGGTGTCATGACAATAGGTATGTGGGATCTAAAAGCTCATAAGGTGACTTTGATAACATGGGTGTCACGCCCTGGCCATAGAGAGGCTTTTTATTCTCTATTTTGGTTAGGCCAGGGTGTGACTAGGGTCGGGGTTCTATGTTCTTTTTTCTATGTTTTTGGATTTCTTTGTTTTTGGCCGGGTATGGTTCTCAATCAGGGACAGCTGTCTGTCGTTGTCTCTGATTGAGAACCATACTTAGGTAGCTCTTGCCCACATGGGTTTTGTGGGTAGTTGTTTTCTGTGTCTGTGTTTTACCATACAGAACTGTTTCGGTTTTCATGTATTTCTCTTGCTCTTTTGTATTTAGTGTTTGGTTATTTCATTAAAATATGGACACTTACCACGCTGTGCATTGGTCCGATCTTTCCTACTCCTCCTCAGAAGAGGGGGAAAACCGTTACAATGGGTTTATCTTTAGATAGGAGCTGGGTTCTACTGGACAATACTAGTTCTAATACCAGTAACTGGAGATCAAATGGTGTGTAGCCTGGCTTTGTGCTTTAAACCATAGATTATGTTTAGATCTGGTCCAAAACTTTCAAGTAGGATCCTTTAAAAGACTTATAATACGATTGAAGAAAACAATTCTAAAGTCTACACAGTGTTCGTGCTTCAGTTCAAGAATAGCACATTTGGTTTATTGAGTCAGGTCAGAGGCAAACATACCATTTTATTGTGTCCAACTCTCCTTTCAGACAATCCTAAACTTGTGCTCCAATTCAGGAGCGGCTCGGAGGTCTGCGTGGCTTTGATCGACCAACTGTTACTAAGAAGCTTTAAGGGGTTTGAAAATACCTAAAACGTAGAAAACGGAAGGATCAAGTGCAAGAGAAATTTGACGGTTCAGAGGCAGGTTAGACGTCAAAAAGTAAGAGCATTCCCATACAATATATAAATCCAGTTAGGGCATATTAGCAGCTGAGGGATGACCAAATATATCTTAGAGCCGATTAGTACCATATTTAACCCCTTCACATGAAATGAAAAAAAAATAGGTTCATCCCACTCCACATGTAGGCTACCTCTGTACGCCATGTATGTTTATATTTGTGAGGGGCTGTTCCCAGGGTAAACACAGATCCAAGAGTTTCTAAAACAGGCTTTTTAATCCAGCCAGAAGAAGCCCCTGGAACCAAAGCATGCCCAACGCTTTAGACTAGTGAACAGTTTAAAGAGAGGCTTTAAAGGAGAGGGGGAGAGCCCTTTATGTCTGGATGTGGAGAAAGTGGGGTGGAGGAGTATGTGTGAGAATCTAGTACTGTACATGGTAGTATTGAATCATTAGATTTGTCCTGATTCTACTTATATATATTCTGAAAAACAGTATGTAAAAATGTAATTACACTTGCATTGACACCTATTACTATTTTGTCATCTATTATTGTTTATAGATTATTCTGTAATATTTATGTTAATGTTTTAATTGTATGTCAATTGTATAGTATTTTTGTAATGTCTTTATCGTTATGTGTTGGACTCCAGGAAGTCTAGCTGTCACATTGGCCATTTCCTGAACCCCCCCACCCAGCTCAGACTTTCTGATAACTACTTTGAGGAGAAGTGTACTTACAACGTCTGTGGTATGTGGTTGTCCTACCTAGCCATCTTTAAAATGAATTCACTCTAAGTAAGAGCGTATGCTTAACGACTAAAATGGAAATATGAAATTGTCTAATTGGGATTCTAATAAAAAAAACAATAAATCATAAATCCTGCTCTCATATGACGATGACCTGAAGAATCAATCTGGACAAGGTTGAACTGCCAGAATTGACATGCAGATTGGCTGTATGTCTGCACACTGCAGAAGTGTAAACAACAGTTTTGATTGGCAATCCAGTCATTAAAAACACATTTCTATTTCGCCAAGACACTTGAACAGTTGGACTGACCTCTGTAATGAAATACACTGGTTCTGATGACGATAATTGTTATTTATCCCTCTGCAGCTCAGGTTTATTTGGGGCATGATGGAACTGTGAACCCTTCTCACTTTGGTAATTAAGCCTGTTGATACTATAGGATGCTTACCTGCAATTATGCCATTATAATGAGCAGCAGTGGTAGAGAGGCAAGGCGAGGTCAGAGAGAGGCAGCCAAGCATAGGTGTTTTAATAGACGCTAAATACTCGTAATGAAGCTCCCAGTAATGGAGAAGCTGGCTGGAAATATCCCCAGTTTCAGGCACAGCAGGTCGGTGGTTACTGGGTGAGAGGGCTTTGGGAGTGTAAGCCAACATTTCTGGGTGTGTTTTCTTTTGTCAGAGACAGTTGCTGTATACTGCCAAGAGGAATATCCCAGCATCTTGTCCTCATTAGCTGCAGAGTTTTTGGCAGCTCCTCACCTCCCTAGACTGACGATGGGTTTGGGCAACAGCTTGGCAGGTTCTCACCTGCTCTCTCTGCCAATGTGTGTCGACGGCATTGGGGTTGAGCGCTGAGTTCAATCTGAAGAGATCTAAAGATTGAGAGAAAGATGGGCTATCCGTTAAGTCTGCCAATGGTCAATTCAGCATTTTTGCCATTCTAGTTCCACTAACCCTACAATAGTTGGTGCCACCAACACCTGCCTGTGCCAGGTATGTCAATTCTCCTTACAATGTGCCATTCGAGACAGTGTGAGATAATTTTCCTTCCTATGTCTTCCTCCTGTTCAGTACTTACCATGGTTGGTAAGTGGCACAATGACATGTGTGTTTTTGCTCACACATTCCTTGCATCCTGTGTCACCTGCACACAGTGCTAGCTCGGTTATTTCAAGTCCTCGACTGGGCTCTGAGAAAGTGGGTGATAACAGTCATCAGGAAGGCTGTGGGAGGAAAGCCATCCTTATTATAGAGGAGCATGGACACTAGGTGGAAAACAAATGCACTAACAGGTGCCAGTGCTATGCAAATACATAAACACATATTGAGCTCATGCTATTATACACCTGTGAGTAAAAAACAGCTGCTGAACACAGCGATAACTGTTTCCAGATTTACTCACTGGTACTCAAATGAGTTTGTCAGATGTCTGAATTCTGATTGAACCCTGTATACACATAGGACTATCCTTGGAAACAAAGCACTTGTGTGGGTGAAATGTGCATTTGAAGAATAACCAAATTCAATCTCTTTATTGGTTTGAGCAATGAGACATTACCTTAGTGCGACCCCAAAATATATTCTAGTTTAATGTGATTCTAGCTCTATGCCTCATGTCAAAACACGTACCTATTATTTTCTAGCACATCTTCTCTAAGACCAGGTTGGATTTTCTTTCATTTTCAGTTTGACTGAGTGAGAATTAACTGGATCTAGATTTTGTGATGAAGAAAATAGTAAAATTGGATTTACTATCGTAGTTTTTGGACCATGCGTGCAGATATATAATGATGGAATGGCCAAAAGTAGTCAATGATTCATGTTTGTGAATGTTATATGTTGACCGGCAATTATGAAAACAGACTCATGCAAGCATATCCTGGGCCAAAAAATACACGAGGTCCACCTTTCAAAGACTCACTGATGTATCCTTGACTCATTCAATGTCTTTCATTAAAGTACAATTGAACCCGGAATAAACAACAAACCACACAGACTTGTCAAAACCATTCTGACAGAAACAGGAAGTAAACACAGTTCACAACTCACACTGGAAGACAGATTTGTATGCATGATTTAATAAAAAAATGGACACAGACATGAGGGCAGTTCTATTCTTCATTGTGTTTAGTGCTTGAATTCTTACAAGTTAAATGCCACTATACTTAAAAGTCAAGTCAAATGCTACTCTACTTAAGCAATAAGGCCCGAGGAGGTATGGTATATGGACAATATACCATGGCTAAGGACTGTTCATAAGCACGACACAACTCGGAGTGCCTGGACACAGCCCTTAGCCGTGGTATATTGGCAATATACCCCAAACCCCTGAGTTGCCTTATTGCTATTATAAACTGGTTACCAACATAATTAGAGCAGTAAAAATACATGTTTTGTCATACTGTACCCATGGTATACGGTCTGATATACCAC
>NC_088243.1:22676943-22746943 GCF_036934945.1 Oncorhynchus masou masou
GGTGAAAAGAACATTATGGGAACAGGAGAGAGGGGGGTAGCTACTTGGGAGCTGACAATCTCCACTCTTCTCCCTGTAAGAGGCATGAGGGTATAGGCCCATTAGATACAGGGGCCTGTATTCAATACACTGGACATTGACCCTCTCTGGACATTTTCCTTTTGTATGATTTGGCTGCAGTGGTTTGTGATGTGGACAGTGACATTAAGCTTTAAAATGGATAAACAGTAGTCTATTAAATATAGCATTTAAAAATAATAATATTGTAGTACATCTTAAGTATTCCACCCACAAGAATACAGAAGAAATATCTCAAAATAAAATGAATAAACTATTAATAAATAGTGCTGGCGACTTTTCTCCCATTCTGTGGATAGAAGATGAGTAATCACGTGTGGGCTGGGCCTTGTGTATGGTCGACTGTATGGTGATTATGTTGTGAACACTAGCTAATGTAGTTCTCCAGTTTGAAGGGAGCCAGAGTTGATTGGACTGTGACTGCAGTGTGGCCACCAGACCCCCTCTCTCTTCACCAGACCCCCTCTCTCTTCACCAGACCCCCTCTCTCATCAACAGACCCCCTCTCTCTTCACCAGACCCCCTCTCTCATCAACAGACCCCCTCTCTCATCATCAGATCCCCTCTAATCATTACCAGACCTCCTCTCTCATCATCAGACCCCCTCTCTCATCACCACAAACCCCTCTCTCATCATCAGATCCCCTCTCTTATCATCAGACCCCCTCTCTCATCAGACCCCCTCTCTCATCAACAGACCCCCTCTCTCACCAGACCCCCTCTCCCATCATCAGATCCCCTCTCTCATCATCAGACCCCCTCTCTCATCATCAGACCCCCTCTCTCATCATCAGAACCCCTCTCTCATCATCAGATCCCCTCTATCATTACCAGACCCCCTCTCTCATCAGACCCCCTCTCTCACCAGACCCCCTCTCTCATCAACATACCCCCTCTCTCATCACCAGACCCTCTCTCATCATCAGATCCCCTCTATCATTACCAGACCCCCTCTCTCATCAGACCCCCTCTCTCACCAGACCCCCTCTCTCATCAACAGACCCCCTCTCTCTTCACCAGACCCCCTCTCTCATCAACAGACCCCCTCTCTCATCATCAGATCCCCTCTATCATTACCAGACCTCCTCTCTCATCATCAGACCCCCTCTCTCATCACCACAAACCCCTCTCTCATCATCAGATCCCCTCTCTTATCATCAGACCCCCTCTCTCATCAGACCCCTCTCTCATCAACAGACCCCTCTCTCACCAGACCCCCTCTCCCATCATCAGATCCCCTCTCTCATCATCAGACCCCCTCTCTCATCATCAGACCCCCTCTCTCATCATCAGACCCCCTCTCTCATCATCAGATCCCCTCTATCATTACCAGACCCCCTCTCTCATCAGACCCCCTCTCTCACCAGACCCCCTCTCTCATCAACATACCCCCTCTCTCATCATCAGGTCCTCTCTCATCATCAGATCCCCTCTATCATTACCAGACCCCCTCTCATTAGCATTTTCTCAGAGTAGTAGAACGTGTGAAAGCCTCACCACTTTGTCTGACTTTGGCCAGGGATAATTGTGTTATGAGTTAAAGAAATTTGTTCATTTGTTGCTTTTCATCTGTTAGGTTGCTGGCTAGATTATCATGTTTAACACACAGTCGGAAATCCATTGTAAACATTTACAATGAATCTTCTCACCGGTGGCTCCCAGAAGATGGGCTGTTTTACATAAAGCTGATCAAGTGAAGTTGTTTTTGGCCAAACGCAGTGTTGTCACTCCGTCTTGAAGTGTTACAACATAACATTCATTTAACTGAGAGCACACATGTATTTATTTGTTATTGGATGAAACCGTCATAAACCCCTGTGTATTGTGGGTATTTCTCTGGCATGTTATTCCCTTTCCACTCTCTCTGTGTGTGTAATTCCAGTGACATGGCCAGTCAGAGCTTTGAACCTGCCAGACAGGGGGTGCACAACAGCAAACAGCCAGTCTGATTTGTATTAGAGTAATCCTTTAATTGCTTCATGGCAAAATGTCTATAACATATTAAGTAATTCAATACAGCCAGTTAATGGAAAGGCGGAGAGATATCATGTTTTGCATAAAACCTTTAAAGCCATGCAGGCCTTGCAACACGCTCTCTCCTCATTTTGATCATATTCACATCCCAAATAATCCGGCATCTAATTCAAAGCCATATATTCCATGGCTCTGAGAAGGCTACTGCATGTAAGATGTACAAAACCACTTTTCCATTTGAATGGAGTTTCATGGTTAAAATAAATGAACACCATGTTTATTGTATTGTCGATACAGCAGCTGGCATTAAATGATATAGCACACAGTCTGAGCGTTATGAGAGAAGGACGGGAATTCATCAAGCTGTAAATGAAAACCTAATACAAATGCATTTCATATTTAAGAAGGCTACATTTCCATATCAAAGCTAATCTAGCTAAGTTAGTTGGCTAGCGTTGACGGTGTTTATGACGGTATGTCACTATTATGACAGTGTTATGTAGCCCTTATGACAGTTTACATAAAGAGCTATGTATTCCATATCCTTCCAAAGATACAGACTGAGATTGATCATTAAAGGAGATCCAGGAATCTGTCAAAGTGAGAAAGTCATGTTAGGCCCCTAGTGATGGCCTGAGGAACATGGTGATTGACTGACTGGCTGCTCATGAAGACATCACAACCCTATTCACTAATACTCTCTTTGATACAGCTAGCGAGCTCTGAGGATGAGGATAAATGACAAAAATACATATTCCAATGGGCGGGACCAGGTCTTTAAAATACTGTGCTAACCTGTATCTGCATAGCGGACCCCAACCCATCAAATTTAAGTTTCTGAAGATATTCAAAGCAGACATGATGGAAACCAGTAAACCATGAACACTGTTTGAAGATGCATTATGCTCTCCTGGGAGAAAGCTGGCTGTCGTGGAGGTTGGGTTTTAGACATACCTTCTTGTTGACACTTTTCTGAGGAACCAGACTCTTTTAGGAATCATCTGCTTTTCAAATGCATGCATAAGTATGCATAATGAGCACCAATTAGAGTGTTTTCCTGCCATAGGCCTGATTTCACTTGCTTTTGTTATATCAAGGAGCGAGGAATCAAACAATGAATTGGGAGTTCCAAATTGCCCTTATTCGGTTGCCTAGTAACATAATGAGACTAATAAAAAAGACAGTTATGGAATTAAGTTGAAGGGATTGAATGATGAGACGATGGCATGTTTGTAATAAACCCAAAGCAAAGTGGGTGAGTGGGATGGCTTCTTGACAACATTTGACTGCAGACCACAATGGCCCTTCATTGTCAAGGCCAACAGGCGGCCTTACCTACGGCTGTATTGATCACCATGTGAAACCAGTTGAGAGAGGAGCCCCACCAGCCTCTCTCATCAATGGCTGTCCTCCGCTCAATGCAGGGTTAAAGGTCAGAGGTTGCAGCCAGGGTAACTCTGTCAAAAAGCCAGGGTCAGTGGAGTCTCAAGTTCACAGCCTCATAAAGGGAGAGGACAGAGAAGGGACTGAGAAGGATTTATAGGGTCACATGGATTACTGAGGTCTCCTCCTTGTTGTGTTTCAGCTTTAATCCTCCATGAAAACGGCCAGTGTTGCCCTGCCTTCATTCCAGCAGAGAACCAAACTGAATGAGCCTTGACTTGGGGAGAACTCATCTTTGCTTCTTACAATGTGTTGCCTTGAGGATTTATAGGTATGTCGCTATGTGTGTTTAAAAAAATATATAAACTACACTAGCTCTGGAGTGGCACAGCGGTCTAAGGCACTGCATCTCAGTGCAAGAGGGGTTACTACAGTCCCTGGGTCGAATCCAGGCAGAATCACATCTGGCCGTGATTGGGAGTCCCATAGGGCGGCACACAATTGTCCCAGCGTTGTCCGGGGTAGGCCGTCATTATAAATAATAATTTGTTCTTAACTAACTTGCCTAGTTAAATACAAATGTACAAAATAAAAAAAAACTGAAAAAAATATAAATGCAACAGTTTCAAAGATTTGACTAAGTTACAGTTCATATTAGGAAATCAGTCAATTGAAACAAAATCATTAGGCCCTAATCTATGGATTTCACTTGACTGGAAATACAGATATGCATCTGTTGGTCACAGATACCTTAAATAAAAGGTTGGAGCGTGGATCATAAAACCAGTCAGTATCTGGTGTGACCACCATTTGCCTCATGCAGCGCGACACATCTCCTTTGCATAGAGTTGATCAGGCTGTTGATTGTGGCCCGTGGAATGTTGTCCCACTACTCTTCAATGGCTGTGCAAAGTTGCTGGATCCAGAGCATCCCAAACAATGCTAAATGAGTGACAAGTCTGGTGAGTATGCAGGCCATGGAAGAACTGGGACATTTTCAGCCTCCAGGAATTGTGAACAGATCCTTGCGACATGGGGCTGTTCATTATCATGCTGAAACATGAGGTGATGGCGGTGGATGAATGGCAGGACAATGGGCCTCAGGATCTCGTCACGATATCTCTGTGCATTGAAATTGCCATCGATAAAATGCAATTGTGTTCGTTGTCCGTAGCTTATGCCTGCCCATACCATAACCCATCTGCCACCATTGGGCACTCTGTTCACTACATCAGCAAACATCAGCCTACCACTCACCCACACAACACCATACACAATGTCTGCCATCTGCCCGATACAGTTGAAACTACGTTTTATCCGTGAAGAGCACACGTCTTCAGCGTGCCAGTGGCCATCAAAGGTGAGCATTTCCCCACTGACGTCAGTTACGACACCAAACTTTTGTCAGGTCAAGACCCTGGTAAGAATGACGAGCGCGCAGATCAGCTTCTCTGTGACGGTTTCTGACAGAAATTACTTGGTTGTTCAAAACCACAGTTTCATCAGCTTGAAGAGAACAATTTGACACCATTCCTCTGGATCTTGCACTTGTTCACCTTGATGCATTTGTACAATTAGTGAGGCAACTGCTTGTCTGGGTGCGTTAATGAAACCTACATTTACATTTATACTGACTTTATTCCAGGCTTGTAAGATAAAGATCTGTAACCATAACTGGTGCTAAGCAGAGCGCAGGGAAGCCAAAAAGACAATGGATACGGACCAGGGGACAGATATCTCATATTTTGCTGCTGATTGCACTCGGGGTAGACAAGAAGTAGAATTGATTAGGCTATTTTTTACTTGCATCTGCCAGGATCTGAAATGAAATGTTTCATGTTTCATGGGCTAAGAAAAGGGCAGAATTTGTCTTTGTATTGGCCACCAGCGAGAGGAAGAGGGAGAGAGAGAGGGAGAGAGAGAGGGAGAGAGGGAGTGAGGGAGAGAGGGAGATAGGGAGAGAGGTAGAGTGAGGGAGAGAGGGAGAGAGAGAGTGAGGGAGAGAGGGAGAGAGGGAGAGAGGGAGAGAGAGAGTGAGGGAGAGAGGGAGAGAGGGAGTGAGGGAGAGAGGGAGAGAGGGAGAGAGAGAGTGAGGGAGAGAGGGAGTGAGGCTCTGTGTTTTGATCTGTCTGACGGATGAGGGTGGGGGGTGGTGGAGGCGGTGTCTTCTGAATGATGATGGTCTAATATAATCATCCCCCTGTCAGCCCTAATAGGCTTCTCCTGTTAGAAATCACTCATACAGCTCCAACCATTATGTCCAGGCCCTGACAGCCTCATCCATCCACCTAACACAGGCCCAATGCTTCCAAACTAATAAGGAAATATACTGTTCAAGGAGTTCTGAAAAATTAAACAGGTAGCTTATGAACAATTTGTTTCACTTAGATGTTTGTTATATTTATTGATTATTGAAGCATGCCCAATGTTTGAGACATTGGGCAGAAAGAACATGCTGATTAGGCAGGTTCTGTTTTTGTTGGGTTTTATGGTGTACAGTATGGACAAAAATATTTGCAGTATTTCCCCCTTTTATTTTTTACACATCTCATGGTTGTGTGAGTTGTTGGATTTAATGGATATTTATATCCATGGATATTTCCATTGGTTGAAATAAAATAATTGAGATTTTATGAATAGCTCTGCAGCTATTGTTGGAGTTACATTTAGAAAAATATCAATATTTATATATTTTGTTCAGCCACTCTCCAGGCCCATAACACAGTTGAAGACATTCTAATTTTAGCTTAGCGACTGAGCTTTAGAGGAGTCACCCATCTCTATTTTTCCCAGCACGATGCCTGTCTGCAGTACACCTGTCACCGCTCTCCCACAGGACACTTTAAACACGCTCACTCTCCTCTTATCTCTCCCCGTACCACACAGACACAGAAACACACACACACACACACACACACACACACACACACACACACACACACACACACACACACACACACACACACACACACACACACACACACACACACACACACACACACACACACACACACACACACACACACAGAAACACACACACACACACACAGAAACACACACACACACACACACACACACACACACACACACACACACACACACACACACACACACACACACACACACACACACACACACACACACACACACACACACGCACGCACAGAAACAGACACAGACGAGAAAACTGTCTCGATCAAAAACGAGGAAAACTTTTTCTTAGTCCTCTCCTTGAAAGACCATGTCTCATCAAAAAGTACTATTTCATTATCGATCATGTGGTATACAGAGACTGGTTTCTGTCGCAATAGGCAAATCATTGTTTAGGTTGGTGCTTTGTATACATATGCATAGAGTATTTTCCTAAAATGGTAATGATGCATTGACATCACACGTCTTGGGTTTTCTTTCTTATGCATATGATGTAATTACCTGAATATTCTTCACACTAACTGACAATAAATATTTGAAGTAGGTGAGGGTTGGAATAGCCTTGATACACATTAGTAACACATACATGTATTCTGCTTTTACAGTTTGCCTACAGACATTATGCATTTCTGTTGCACAGTTCAAAGACAGTAGTATTGCGACACTGCCAGAAAAACATTTGCTCAGACAACCAAAACAATAATAGACTTCGTTCCTTATGTTTTCCTCTGGCATTTGGAATCATCTTTCAAACAAATAGTTTTCATCTTTCTCCTTATTGATGCTCATGCAATGATTTGGACATAAATCCCTATGATCGCTGTACTCTCTCCTATCTAATTTGGCTCTATACACAAACAACTTCAGCAACCTTAGATCTGCAGTCACCTCTCTCTCTCTCTCTCTCTCTCTCTCTCTCTCTCTTTCTCTCTCTCTCGCGATCTCTCTCTCTCTCTCTCTCTCTCTCTCTCTCTCTCTCTCTCTCTCTCTCTCTCTCTCTCTCTCTCTCTCTCTCTCACACAGACACACGCAGACACACGCAGGCTCACCTGCCCCTGTGTAGAGAGGGCACAGTCACCCTCCAGATGCCCCTCTCTAGCAGGGGGCGGTGTATGTACAGTACGTGAGAATGTAGTATGTGTAAACACACTCTCATGCTGTTGATCCCGAGACAGGGCATAAGGTGTGTGTTGATGAACAAGAGCTCGGTGAGGTGGGTTGTGGGGCCATTGTGGTTCTCCACGCTCACTGGTTTTCTTTGTGCCATGAAAGGCTGGCGCTACTGTACAGCCAGGGACAGAAAGGAGCTGTCTGTCATTGGACCGGCTGGTAACACTTGTTTCACCCACTCGTCGAGGGGGGCAAGGAGAATAGAGGAGAGGCAGCTGGCAGGCAGAATAGGAAATGCAATGGTAACAGTGTCAACAGCTGCCCCCACGGCAACATAGGCCAAACGGCTGGAAACAGCGGGACCAACATGAAAAGCAAAGTGTTTGGATAGCTGGGGGAATTTGCTTCATACTGTATCTACTGTGTGTGTACACATGTGCTGCTACAATGATACATGAATGTGTTTGTGTGTTTTCTCATTAGGTCTTTATACTGGAATCTTAGTCATTACGGTGGTGACGACACATTGCCACAGAATGCTAAGTAAACAGGAGAAAAACAACAGCTAAGGAGAGGTGAAACACAGCTGGAGAGACATGGACACCTTTTTATTTAGATTTATCATACTGGAATACAGGGGATTGTAATGTACTTCAGTGAGTAATAGTCAAGCAGAAAAAGGTATACTTGTTGAGGTCACTCAGGTTCAGTAAGCTAACACCGAGCGATGGAGAATTATATATGCATATATTTTGGGGGTTTATTTCCTTCAATACTCTTTTCACTAAATAGTAAATCTTGTCACAGCTTCCCAGGGATGAGAGGGAGATATAGTCAAGTAGAATCCTCCTAGTCATTCTCCCTGGCTGGAACAGTGACCTCTACCTCAGGTCAAGATGACCCCCTCAAGACACAATAAATCAAGATGTAACCTCTCACGCCCAGTTCCCCCTGCTATCACTGGTCCCCAGCATTCTTTCACTTCCCCTGTGCAGTGCCTGACCCCCAGTCCAAACAAACTGCTTATCATCGCCGCAGCGACAGGTACGACAGCTACAGCTGAAAGACAGCTCCAGCTGATGACAGGTATGGCTGGTCCAGCTGAACGACAGGTACGACAGCTCCAGCTGAGCAACAGGTACGACAGCTCCAGCTGAATGACAGGTACGACTGGTCCAGCTAAACGACAGGTACGACAGATCCAGCGGAACGACAGCTCCAGCTGAATGACAGGTATGACTGGTCCAGCTGAACGACAGGTACGACAGCTCCAGCTGAATGACAGGTACGACTAGTCCAGCTAAACGACAGGTACAATAGCTCCAGCTGAACGACAGGTACGACAGCTCCAGCTGAACAACAGGTACGACTGGTCCAGCTGAACGACAGGTATGACAGCTCCAGCTGAATGACAGGTACGACAGCTCCAGCTGAACGACAGGTATGACAGCTCCAGCTGAACGACAGGTACGACAGCTCCAGCTGAGCAACAGGTACGACAGCTCCAGCTGAGCAACAGGTACGACAGCTCCAGCTGAACGACAGGTACGACAGCTCCAGCTGAGCAACAGGTACGACAGCTCCAGCTGAATGACAGGTACGACTGGTCCAGCTAAACTACAGGTACGACAGATCCAGCTGAATGACAGGTACGACAGCTCCAGCTGAACGACAGGTACGACAGCTCCAGCTGAGCAACAGGTACGACAGCTCCAGCTGAATGACAGGTACGACTGGTCCAGCTAAACGACAGGTACGACAGATCCAGCTGAATGACAGGTACGACTGGTCCAGCTAAACGACAGGTACAATAGCTCCAGCTGAACAACAGGTACGACTGGTCCAGCTGAACGACAGGTACGACTGGTCCAGCTGAATGACAGGTACGACTGGTCCAGCTGAACGACAGGTACGACAGCTCCAGCTGAATGACAGGTATGACAGCTCCAGCTGAACGACAGATACGACAGCTCCAGCTGAACGAAAGATACGACAGCTCCAGCTGAACGACAGGTATGACAGCTCCAGCTGAAGGACAAGTCCGACAGCTCCAACTGAACGACAAGTACGACAGATGCAGCTGAACGACAGGTACGACAGCTCCAGCTGAACAACAGATACGACAGCTCCAGCTGAACGACAGGTACAACTGGTCCAGCTGAACGACAGGTACGACAGCTCCAGCTGAACGACAGATACGACAGCTCCAGCTGAACGACAGGTACGACAGCTCCAGCTGAACGACAGATACGACAGCTCCAGCTGAACGACAGATACGACAGCTCCAGCGGAACGACAGGTACGACAGCTCCAGCTGAACGACAGATACGACAGCTCCAGCTGAACGACAGATACGACAGCTCCAGCTGAACGACAGATACGACAGCTCCAGCTGAACGACAGCTCCAGCTGAACAACAGATACGACAGCTCCAGCTGAACGACAGATACGACAGCTCCAGCGGAACGACAGGTACGACAGCTCCAGCTGAACGTGAGGAGTAATCTTGCCTAAATGTTACACTCTCCCTGGTTCCCTCTCTCCTTCTCTTTCCTTCCCTTTCTCTCTTTTTCCACTTCACACTCTCCCTGGTTCTCTCTTTGAGAACAGATAACTCTGTTCAAGTCTTTCTTTCTTGATTTTTAAAGGCAGTGTTGAGCTGTGGGTATTGTAATTATCATGACACAGAACACATTCTCTGAATTATTTGAGGATAAAATATATTCATATTTTATATCCAAACTATATCCAGTCTATTTGAGGATTTTTAAACATGGTTTATGGTAGATGAACTATACAAACTTCAGCCTACATTAATATAGTCTTTATTTAAGCCTTAGTTACATCCAATTTGGGCACAAGCTTTAATTCACCTTTAAGGAACCATTGTTGGGCATGTATCTATGAATCTAGTGGTATTATCTACCATTTGCCAACTTTAAAACCTTGCTGGGATTGCTTCCTACGAGAGCTTATTCCATCTGTGACCGGGAAGATTTGAAGTTTATTTTATGCGCGTTTCATTACTTGAATCATAAAGCCTCATTGGGGTCATCTGGGAATAAATGTGACCATCAGTTTACATTCGTAGTCATCATTAGAAGAATACATATCAGTGAGATTACCTCATAAACCTTGGGAAGATATCCTCTCCCTCTCTAGTCACTTCAGACATGGAGAAAGTATTCATGTGGGCTATTCCAGTAAATGTGTAAAACGTGTACTATTATAGTTGTGAAATAGCCACCATTTTGTAGCCATGATGAATTATCCCTGGCCTTTTTCATGTCACCTGAGACCAGAAAGCTGTGGTTTAGACAGAGAGAAACACAGTGCTGATAATACTGTAGGAGGAAAGCCTACAGAAAGTGGTGTCTGCTTTTCATTGACCTCAAATACCTTATCTGCACCTTTGATGCCAGGGCAGGGTGATTGGCAGGTCAATTTGGGATAGTATCGGCTGATGTACTTGGCGCTCTTAATGCTCTTTGCAGCATATTAATCTGCTTAATATGAAAACTGTCATAATCCATCCCTCCTTTTCAGGAATATACATTGCGGAGGGAATCATCAACCCGGGTCACCTGTCACAGAATTCCCATTCCGACGACGTTCTGGGATTTCACTTTATGGAGATTATCTGAGATTATTTTTCATGTTTGTTGAATCTAAATTAGTTTCTTATTCTCTTCTGTATAAAGGAGCGATGGTTAAATGTCCATGGATGGTACAGCAGTATGTCCACTGTCTCTTTGTCCAGTTCCTGTCAAGCCATCATCGTGCTGACGCCGTGCCGTCCCTCTGAGTCAGCTGTTAACTGTGCAAATTAACAGACTCTGTGGTCAGGGTTCGGTAGGTTATTTTCTAACTGTAATCCGTTACAGTTACTAGTTACCTGTCCAACTTTGAAATCAGTAACGTGGATTTTGGATTACCCAAACTCAGTAATGTAATCTGATTACATTCAGTTACTTTTAGATGACTTTCCCCATAAGAGGCATTAGAAGAAGACAACAAATGTATGTTACCAATTGAATGACATCTATTGCAGGATAAATCAATGTTAAAGTTTACATAGCTGGCCATATATGGATGTTAAATTGTACTTTGTAGGTTGGTTATGTAGGCTTCTTCTAACCCATCGCTTTCCACTACATATAGTAATACAATTAAATGATATATTTACATTAAAAACCCAAGTCTATCAGAATTCCAGTCATTCCAATATATGTTATACCCTTTCATCTTCAAGAATAAGACTTGGAAACATGGAAGTATAGATTAGCCAAATTGTTTTACCTGAGCATGACCCCAAAACAAAGGACTTATTAGCCAGCACTACTCTGTTGTTTTGTTGTCATGGAGGACTAGCCTATTGTTTACCATTTTGTTGGTGACACTTTAATATCTTGATAATATGCAGCTCTTTAAATGAAAACCACAGATGAAACAGTAACAAAACGGCCGCCAAACCTCTGTTTTGGTAAAAGCTGAGGGATGAACCTGGAGAAATGTAACCACTCTCAGATTAATACACAGAGCTACGGATGCAAGGACTGACCATCCATGATATCAAAAGTTTTTGTTTTATCCATGTTATGATGCTATACAGTGTTTGTTTACGTTTACAATGTTTGCAAACATTGGAGAAAAACAAGCCTATATTTTGAGTTCTCATGGAATGTGACAGTTGAACTAAGCTCATGAGGCATTTGTATTATTTGTATTTATTATCGATCCCCATCCCCGCTCTTCCTGTGGTCCGGCACAATTAAGGCCATTTAAAAAACATTACAATACATTCACAGACTGTGTGCCCTCAGGCCCCTACTCCACCGCTGTCACGACTCCTACCAAAGGTGGCTACCCTTCCTATTCGGGTGGCGCTCGGCGGTCATTGTCACCGGCCTACTAGCTGCCACTGATCCCTTTTCCCCTTTCTGTTTATTGGTTTCACCTGTTTAGTGTGTAGGCTGATTAGTCGGGCTATGTTAGCCAGTAGGCCCGTCTGCTCTTTGTGCAGGATTGTTTAGTGTGTAGGCTGATTAGTCGGGCTATGTTAGCCAGTAGGCCCGTCTGCTCTTTGTGCAGGATTGTTTAGTGTGTAGGCTGATTAGTCGGGCTATGTTAGCCAGTAGGCCCGTCTGCTCTTTGTGCAGGATTGTTTAGTGTGTAGGCTGATTAGTCGGGCTATGTTAGCCCGTAGGCCCGTCTGCTCTTTGTGCAGGATTGTTTAGTGTGTAGGCTGATTAGTCGGGCTATGTTAGCCAGTAGGCCCGTCTGCTCTTTGTGCAGGATTGTTTAGTGTGTAGGCTGATTAGTCGGGCTATGTTAGCCAGTAGGCCCGTCTGCTCTTTGTGCAGGATTGTTTAGTGTGTAGGCTGATTAGTCGGGCTATGTTAGCCAGTAGGCCCGTCTGCTCTTTGTGCAGGATTGTTTAGTGTGTAGGCTGATTAGTCGGGCTATGTTAGCCAGTAGGCCCGTCTGCTCTTTGTGCAGGATTGTTTAGTGTGTAGGCTGATTAGTCGGGCTATGTTAGCCAGTAGGCCCGTCTGCTCTTTGTGCAGGATTGTTTAGTGTGTAGGCTGATTAGTCGGGCTATGTTAGCCAGTGGCCCGTCTGCTCTTTGTGCAGGATTGTTTAGTGTGTAGGCTGATTAGTCGGGCTATGTTAGCCAGTAGGCCCGTCTGCTCTTTGTGCAGGATTGTTTAGTGTGTAGGCTGATTAGTCGGGCTATGTTAGCCAGTAGGCCCGTCTGCTCTTTGTGCAGGATTGTTTAGTGTGTAGGCTGATTAGTCGGGCTATGTTAGCCAGTAGGCCCGTCTGCTCTTTGTGCAGGATTGTTTAGTGTGTAGGCTGATTAGTCGGGCTATGTTATGTTGCTCTTTGTGCAGGATTGTTTAGTGTGTAGGCTGATTAGTCGGGCTATGTTAGCCAGTAGGCCCGTCTGCTCTTTGTGCAGGATTGTTTAGTGTGTAGGCTGATTAGTCGGGCTATGTTAGCCAGTAGGCCCGTCTGCTCTTTGTGCAGGATTGTTTAGTGTGTAGGCTGATTAGTCGGGCTATGTTAGCCAGTAGGCCCGTCTGCTCTTTGTGCAGGATTGTTTAGTGTGTAGGCTGATTAGTCGGGCTATGTTAGCCAGTAGGCCCGTCTGCTCTTTGTGCAGGATTGTTTTGTGTTGCTCTGATCACGTTCGATGTTGATGTGTTTCGTTCGTGGATTTTTCTCCAGCCTGTTTGAGTCCCCGTGTTTGGGGCATTTGTTTTGTGTGCGCCCTGTGTTTCGTGGGGTGGCTTATGTTTGCCTTGTGTCCAATGAATAGCACTATCATAGCACTACCCAGAACTCTCTGCTGCCTGCGCCTGACTTCGCACCCACTACGCCCAGAGCGTTACAGCTTCAATAATCACGTAGCCAGTTGTGAAGAGAAAGAATCCTGCTAAAGCATTCAATGCCGTGATTCAGAGAATGCAGACGACCAGATATGATCGGTCTTTTGTCAGTGTTCAGCAGAGAGTCAATCAACTCTTTAAAATCCAGTTTCAACTGTTCAGAGCTGCCCTTCATAATGTCATTAAAACCAACATGGACTATGATAGAATCAATTTCCATGTCCTGGCGTAGTACATTCAGGAGCAGCTTTGTAATGTCATTTACTCCATCTCCGGGATAAGACATTGTTTTTGCACCAGGAACGGTCACATTTCCTACCATGGAGCTGCCCAGAATCACGGCTGGCGAGAAGGACGAGGAAATCCGCCCACTCCCACGCTTCTCAGGATTCAGGGAATCCTTTACGGATGGGCGAAAGGCAGGATAACTTGAGCATCACGGAATCCACACAAAAAACAAGTTCTGTGTTCGTATTTCATGAATATCGGTTTTGTTTCAATCAAAAATAACAAACTGAGTGTTTTCCAGCATACAGAGGGTTCAATACATGACAAGTAATGAGGGAAATGTAAACCAGGTGTGTGGGAAAACAAGACAAAACAAATGGAAAATGAAAGGTGGATCGGCGATGGCTAGAAGACCGCTGAACGCTGCCCGAACAAGGAAAGGAACCGACTTTGAAGTTGTGACAATAGGCTGGGATCCGCACTATGCAGCTGTTGCAAGTGCGCATTTTTCACTGGCTGTCCACTGGTTTCAAATACAATGATTGATAAGCAGCTTAAAGTTGTTGAATTCAATCATTATTCGGTTCAAATACACATTTAGATTTGTGAACAGCAATCCATAACAGCCACAATCCCTAAGGCACAAATAGCTAAATGAGAGAGCAGCAGTGTGATTCACATCAATGCGCTGTGTAGATATCAATAATAAGTGATATCCAGATCGCCGTAGACTACAACACTGCTGTCATCCTTACCTCCAAGCGTTTATTCAAGATGGATAATCTTTGGATGACGACAACAGTCGGCATAGCATGGACTGTACCTACAAAAGCCTATTCTTGCTCTTTTCCCACGATCCATCAAACATATTTGGTGTGTCATCATAGTGGTCTCTGATATGTGGTCAGACACGCTCAGGTGGAACAAATTTAAACTTGCACCTTTTTTCAATACTGATTTGAATGTTATTGAGAAAAAAGAGAAGTATCAAAGATTTGTTTCGCAAACGTCCTTTCTGAATTTCTAAGTAATCCTCAATGTAATCATGTAGTTTTTCCAAAGTATCTGTAATCTGATTACAATATTTTTGCTGGTAACGTTCCAGGCTGTATCACAACCGGCCGTGTTTGGGAGTCCCATAGAGCGGCGCACAATTGGTCCAGCATCGTCCAGGTTTGGCCGGTGTAGGCTGTCATTGTAAATAAGAATTTGTTCTTAACTGACTTGCCTAGTTAAATAAAGCAGAAAAAATATGTAACAGATTACAGTTAACATGTTTTTGTAATCCCTTACATGTAACGGATTACATGTAATTTGTTACTAACCCAACCCTGTCCGTGGTGAACTGGAATCTATTTAGAGGCCCGAGGAGAGTGTGCAAATTATCCATGTCTTTTTATTAAGCCCAGTTCTCTGCGCAAGAGGAGAGTTCCCATTTTTCTGGATGGGGCAGGTGCAAATTTATTCCTGAAGAAGCGCCGTAATGTCCGTACTCCAGCAGAGTCCCACCCTCTACCTAATCAGCCCGCAGCTTGAAAACTTTCCCTGTCCTGGCACCCTCATGCTGGGAGGCACTGCTGAGTGTGATTAAAAATTATTCCTCATTTGAGGGCCTAGTCGTTCGTAACATTTCCATTAAAAATTGGTGCCATGTGGCTAGACCCAACATTTGATTTTTGATCATTATAGTTTGCTGGACGAATGTGTCGGTCAGTCTCTTCAAGATAATTACTGACACTCTCAACGTGGTCTGACTGGGCCAGAAGGCTTCTGTTGTTAGAGTGTCCTCTGCTGTCATCAGCTTTGTTTTCTCTCTGAGGGGCTGTGTCCCCATGGCAGGACTCTTGTTGTGCACTAGATAAATGACAGAAAAGGAAAACGACATTGAACATTTAACTCAACTTTCTCAAATGTTGTGGTGTTGTTTGTTTCCTAAATTGTGACATTTATAGGCAGTCATTACAGTTGACAGGCAGTAGGCCTATATAAAGTAAGATATTTGGCTCTTCCTGGGGCTCTATAGATAGGTTGGTTGCTTGTTGTAGTTATTGTCCTCCAATGACAACTAAATTAAACATCCACACAAAGATGGGTCACCCAAAACAAGCCATCGTCATTGGCCGTTCCACCCACAGGATTCCATGAGTAACTGTAATTCACCAGTTGGGTGGGCACTGAATATGAAATCCACTAAGATATGATTTATGAGCCCAAAATGAGCAATGAAATCCTCTATCCAATTCTGGGAAAGGGAGGGAGGGAGGTACCAGTCATAAGCATAGGAAAATTATGTTTTGGGGTGACAGTGACAATTCCATGTACTTTCCATATTCTCTGTGTAGGAGCTGATGTCATACAGAGACTTGCCAGAGATAATGAGGTTCCTTTAATCATGTGAGGCAGAACTTTGAGCTGCTTTGCATCTTACTTGCTGAAGAAAAAAGGGGGGCTCTAATTACTGTTACGCCAAAGCAGGAATCACACAGCTTCCTGTCCACTGGAAGTGATGCTAAGTCCTAACCAGTCCTGACAGGAAGTCACACCAAAGACTGGATTTCAATTCTGACAGGACACCAAGAAAAGATAAACAAAAACAACAACATCAATGTTGTGTCAACTGACAACCGCCAAATGTGTGAAGTTCTCTGTAGCTAAATCCTTGAATAGGACTCACTGAGCAGGAATAGCTAATTGTATTTATTTACCTATTTATTTGTTGGTTTGTCAGTTCAGCTCAAACAT
Source organism: Oncorhynchus masou masou (assembly GCF_036934945.1). Lineage (NCBI taxonomy): Eukaryota > Metazoa > Chordata > Actinopteri > Salmoniformes > Salmonidae > Oncorhynchus > Oncorhynchus masou. The sequence continues at coordinate 22,693,782 of NC_088243.1, forward strand.
ACTTGTGATATAAAATACATATATTATAGCATATATTGTACATACAGAATGTACTATACTGCTGTCAGATTTCATGCAATACATGATTTGTATGTCTTGTTAATGCATATCTTCTACATATCCTTATCTCAGAAACCCTATGCTGATGCCTCAGTTGAGAGGAGTACTGATGAAACCAGAAACATCAAAAATACAAACTCATCAAAATACGAGCTAAACTTGACTCTGATACAAATCTGCTTCTGTCACAAAATGACAGTTCATGATGCCTTTTGGAGGAGAAAAAACTACACTAACATGTAAAATAACAGGGAAGGCATTGCATTCCTCCCTGGTTCTGAGAGATGAATACCAAACAAACTCAACTCAGATTATTTCTCCCGCTAGACTTATTGGGGATAACACCTAGGGTTGTGAAGAATTCTTGTTAGCCGTGCTGAATATTAATTTGGTCCATTTAAATCCCCCTGTATTTTCACACTAACACAAAACATTAAATGGACCACAGTGGAAATAACCATAGGACTGTTAGTTTCACCACACTTAAATTCCTTTGAACTAAAATGGCTGACTAGAGATTAGCCTTCCATTCCCTCAATTGCAACATCCAGTCTAGTTTCATCCATGAGCAAAAACACACCATACCACACGCACAAATTGCCTGTGATTATTTGCATCTAAAACACTATCTGACGTGTTATTTCATAAATGTTTATCTTTATTTAACTAGGAAAGTCAGTTCAGAACAAATTCATATTTACAATGACAACAACAGTGGGTTAACTGCCTTGTTCAGAACAACAGATTTTTATCTTGTCAGCTCAGGGATTCAATCTTGCAAACTTTCAGTTACAAGTCCAGCGCTCTAACCACTAGGCTACCTGCCACCCCATTAACCAATACCATCTTCTTATTCTGTATGTGTATCATCTCAGAAGTGGCATGCAAAACGCTTAACAATAATGCTGTGTGTTATACATGGAGCCATATTTCATCCTTGTACGCATTTACATCCTGTTAACAATTTCCAGGGCCAGATTAGAGGTGGCTGAGACAGCGGCTCAGATCCCATGAGAGGGAGGCTTTGGGAGCTGATAAGCCTTGCTGTTATAGGAAGCCAGGATTAATAGATATGACCAGGCCATGGAGGCCCTCTGATTATGCCGGCAGAGAAATGTCCCCAACCTGTCGGCCCCCGCGTGATTAAATACAGCCTGAGCTATACAGGGACAGGGAGGACGTGGAAGATGGCAAGGATGGGGAGGCCGAGGGGACTGGAGATAACTCATTTTATTAATGCAAGTTGGTTAGCCGGCGGATGGTAGGTGGAGATTGTTCGCGCTACAGAGGTGAGCAATGGCACCAGGAGAGCTCACCCCTGATCACACAGAGGGCAGTTTTAGCTGGAGCTTTTCCCAGTTCTTCTCCTCTTTCGTGCTTTCTCGTTTGAACAGTTTCTCTGTGTCCATCCATACTGTAGCGAGTGCCTGTATTGGAACGATTGTGGATGGCTGGTGTCCTAGCGTGGCTAGAATCCACATGTACACATGCATGTACACACACACACACACACAAACACACACACTTTAACATCTGACTAATTTCACAACAAACAAGTGCCTTAATATTGAGAAACATTAGTGAGAGTACATTAGTGAGAGTAGAATCTAAAGTTTATTCCCCATTTTCAATCACATACTTGTTCACTCCTTTCCTTTTAAGTCCACATCCTGGGCCAGGACTTTTGGCCAATACTTGTACAAATAATTAGGGCTGTGTATTCATTAAAGCCCTATAGCTAAGATTCAACACAGGACTTTGCGTTGGAAAGAGGATTACCTAATTTACTTCTTCAAAAACATGTACTCATTATTGATTGAAATTATTTCTGTATTCTGCTGCTTTTAATTAGTTGTGTTGATGACCCATCAATGGCAATAGAATGAGGAATTCTAACCAGCCACCTTAATTAAATAGTATCTCACTGCTTAATCAATGCTTTTAATTATTCACATTATATTTTCTGCGGTATCAATTTGGCCCTAGGTTAGAAGCAGGGGGAAATACTGAATGTGTAGCCTACTTCCACATTGATTCATCACTGAAATGGCCATTAAGTTCAGAATCCTCTTTTAATCTCTGCAACATGAGCCATTTAGCACCGATCCATTAATTTGTTATGAACGGAAGAAATTCGGATCATTTTGATTTGAATTTCAATTGACCAAAAATCTCCGCATACAGCGCTTCAACAGCCAGTACAGAATTAATACACATACGGCTGTATGGTGTAAGAGCTCTTCAGTTATTTCAAATCAGCACCACAATGCATGTGCTTTATTACAGTTTCATAGGCATATTGATATTGCATTCCTTTTGGGTCTAGCAATCCACTTCCCAAAATTTCTATTAAATTATTTTCTTTGAACTTTTTTCCAAGTTATTTTCGATACTTATTTTTAAAATTTTTGTATTATTATTTTTATATATATTTTTTTTAAATATTTTTTTCTTCCTTTATATATATATATATATATATATATATATATATATATATATATATATATATATATATATATATATATATAAGGTAGCCCTACTATTATTACCATGCTATAGAAGTAAAAAATAATTATATATATATATATGTATATAATTATTTTCTACTTCTATAGCATGGTAATAATATAGTAGTGATACCTTTCTACACATCTCATCCAGTTCCATGAACTAGCTCCCTGCCACCCTTCCTTCTACTGAGCAAACTGGAAGGCCTCAGTCATCATACTCGTTTTAGCTCAAATTTGGTGGGATCAAAGGTGGCCAGCTGGGTGGGGATGGGGGAGCAGATGGTTGCCTGCTCGGAGGGCCAAGGCAAAGCCCTTCAAGTTTTAACACCTCCTCTCCCCCGTGTGCCTGGGTGGGGGGGCTCCGGCTCTGTGAATGTATCTTAGCCTCCGTGGCATGACCACCAGCCTTCCACTACACGACCCCCTGCTCGCTTCACATATGGTGCCAGCCAACATGGGGCCTTGAGCTGGGTTCTGGGCTGTGACCCATGGAGGGAGGAAGACAATTCAGGTGGTACTATTACTGGAGGTATCACTCCACTCCTGAGGATGCGTGTGCTGAGACTTAACTTTATTAGGAATTTGAGTGTTTTCTTCTTTAGGAATCACATTTGGAACCTGAAAAGAGACATACCATATCTCACAGATAAATATTTTCCCAACAAAAGTAAACTTGAAATAAAGTAGCCTTTTTACATTTGGGAGAAGTCGATTTCACCTGTTTCCCTTTCATAACCCCAGCTCCAGTTGATCTCCATGGAGCCAGGAAAGCTTGGCTTCGGAAGGGACTGAAGGTGCTGGGCCGGATTAATCCTTTGCCAAATCAACTTTGCCTCAACAATCTCAAAGTTCCAAGAAGGGAGAGCCTGCTGGGAATTTGAAATGGTTTGGGGTTATGACTATCAGACTTGTTGGCCTTGAGAGCACAAATGTAGCCCCTTGAGATTAATTTGCAGAGGGAATAACTTCTGTGGGGAGAAGGGTTCAAATTCACAGACTAATGTTTTTGGGGATAACTTTTTTCCATAAATCCATCTTAAGCAGTCACATTTTCTCTGTGGCTAATAGGATCATTATGTGAGTAATCTTTGCAAATCTGACAGAAAAAAAGAATGACCTGGCATTCAACTTCTTCCTTTCGGTAAATGAACTAATTCAAGTGTCTTTCCTGTGGGAGAAGAGGAAAAAAACCTTGGACTGGCAATGAGACCAAAAAAAGAAAGAGAAAATATATCATCTTCTCAGGGAAGGTTGTGGGCTAGTAGCCAATACAGGTTGGATACCATTAACAATTTGAGCACACTGTGAAATCATTTTGAATATTGGATAGCTCCCAGTGTGTTTATGCTAGAGACTTGTCGTTTTTTATAGAGGCTGCAGCTCAATGCCCTCTTTCGGCCAATATAAAGTTTGCGCCTATTTCATAACATGGGTCTTGTGAAAGAGGCCTTTTTCGACCCATGAGGAGCCGACAAGAACATCGGCAATAAATGGTCTTTAGCTGTTTAATCGTCTATAAAAGCTATAAACGAATAAGTCATCACCATCGAAACATGAGATTCTCCCGAACACGACAGTGTTGGTTGTTTGGCTCTACAACATCCACAAGCTTTCGGCAGTCATCTGAACTCTCTTTTATTTTTTATTTCACCTTTATTTAACCAGGTAGGCCAGTTGAGAACAAGTTCTCATTTACAACTGCGACCTCGCCAAGATAAAGCAAAGCAGTGCGACAAAAACAACAACACAGAGTTACAAATAAACAAACGCACAGTCAATAACACATCCCCGGTGCCGACACATTCAGAAATCAAAAGATGGTTTAGTATTTCGTTTTAAAGCGCTAACAAAGGCCAAGAGAACAAGAAACACTTTTCAATGAGAAAACAGAAAGTCACTTTCAAAGATGTAGCCTGCAATGCAATACTCATGATAATTTTAAGCAGAACAAAAACTACTTAGACTACATTTGAACACAACTGGAGAAGCTTCGCTATTTGGCATCTTCCCAATTAAGTAGCATAGTTTTGTTGTTTGGCGACTTGAAGAGTATTAGGGCCTGTCACTCACAGCCCACCTCTTCCAATACATTGTGGGAAAGTGTGAATCTAATTCTACTAGATGAAGAGCTGAAATTAATATAACATCCTGGCATTGAAACCATACTTGATTTTTGAAATTCACATACTATATTTTTGCATTCTGAGAATGAATCATGCACAATTGTGTCGTTTCCCGTTATTCGTTGATTTCGGTAGCGCATCCCCATATCTAATTGATCAGCTGTTATCAAAGCTGAAAATAGTATGACATCCGGGCATTGTAATTCATTTTCTAAATGTTGCATACTATTAAACTTTATTTTTTTTGCATGCTCAAAAAGCCTACTGTTTAGGATGTAAGTATGGTATTTGCTACATTTCCTTCACCCAACTCATCCCAAAACATCTCAATTGGGTTGAAGTCGGGTGATTGTAGAGGCCAGTTCATCTGATGCAGCACTCCATCACTCTCCATCATCTTGGTCAAATAGCCCTTAAACAACCTGGAGGTGTGTTGGGTCATTGTCTGGTTGAAATACAAATGATAGTCCCATTAAGCGCAAACCAGATTGGATGGCATATCGCCGCAGAATACTGTGGTATCCATGCCGGTTAAGTGTTTGTGGAATTCTAAATAAATCACTGACAATGTCACCAGCTAAGCACCCCCACACCATCACACCTCCTCCTCCATGCTTCATGGTGGGTACCACACATGTAGAGATAATCCGTTCACCTACTCTGCGTCTCACAAAGACACGGCGGTTGGAACCAAAAATCTCAAATTTAGACTTTAGATTTCCACCTGTCTAATGTCTAAGCAAGTCTCTTCTTATTATTGCTGTCCTTTAGTAGTGGTTTCTTTGCAGCAATTCGACCATTAAGGCCTGATTCACACAGTCTCTGAATAGTTGATGCTGAGATGTGTCTGTTACTTGAACTTTGTGAAGCATTTATTTGGGCTGCAATCTGAGGTGCAGTTACCTCTAATGAACTCATTCTCTGCAGCAGAGGTAACTCTGGGCCTTCCTTTCCTGTGGCGGTCCTCATGAGAGCCAGTTTCATCATAGCACTTGATGGTTTTTACGACTGCACTTGAAGAAACTTTCAAAGTTCTAGAAATGTCCTGTATTGACTGACCTTCATGTCTTAAAGTAATGATTGACTGTCATTTCTCTTTGCTTATTTGAGCTGTTCTTGCCATAATATGGACCTGGTCTTTTACCAAATAGGGCTATCTTCTGTATACCACCCCAACCTTGTCACAACACAACGGATTGGTTCAAATGCATTAAGAAGGAAAGATATTCCACAAATTAACTTTTAACATGGCACACCTGTTAATTGAAGTGCATTCCAGGTGACTACCACATGAAGCTGGTTGAGAGAATGCCAAGAGTGTGCAAAGCTGTCATCAGGCAAAGGATGGCTACATTGAAGAAAATAAAATGTATTTTGATTTGTTTAACACTTGTTGGGTAACTACGTGATTCCATATGTGTTATTTCATAGTTATTTCATAGATTCCATATGTGTTATTCTATTATTTTCAATGTAGAAAATATTTAAAAAATGAAGAAAATGTGGGTATTTTTTTTACCTATATTTAACTAGGCAAGTCAGTTAAGAACACATTGTTATTTGCAATGACGGCCTACCCCAGCCAAACCCGGACGACACTGGGCCAATTGTGCGCCTCACTATGGGACTCCCAATCATGGCCAGATGTGATACAGTCTGGATATATACAGTTGAGTTAGAAGTTTACATACACTTAGATTGGATTCATTAAAACTTGTTCTTTAACCACTCCCACTTACATGGGGACAAAGATCGTACTTTTTGGAGAAAGGTCCTCTGGTCTGATGAAACAAAAATAGAACTGTTTCACCATAATGACCATCGTTATGTTTGGAGGAAAAATGCGGAGGCTTGCAAGCCGAAGAACACCATCCCAACCTTGAAGCACGGGGGTGGCAGCATCATGTTGTGAGGGTGCTTCGCTGCAGGGGGGACTGGTGCACTTCACAAAATAGATGGCATCACGAGGGTGGAAAATTATGTGGATATATTGAAGCAACATCTCAAGACATCAGTCAGGAAGTTGAAGCTTGTTTGCAAATGGGTCTTCCAAATGGACAATGACACCAAGCATACTTCCAAAGTTGTGGCAAAATGTCTTAAGGACAACAAAGTCAAGGTATTGGAGTGGCCATCACAAAGCCCTGACCTCAATCCTATAGAAAATGTGTGGGCAGAAAAAAGCGTGTGCGAGCAAGGAGATCTACAAACCTCACTCAGTTACACCAGCTCTGTCAGGAGGAATGGGCCAAATTTCACCCAAGTTATTGTGGGAAGCTTGTGGAAGGCTACCCGAAACGTTTGACCCAAGTTAAACAATTTAAAGGCAATGCTACCAAATACTAGTTAATTGTATGTAAACGCCTGACCCACTGGGAATGTGATGAAAGAAATCAAAGCTGAAATAAATCACTTTCACTACTTATTCTGACACATTCACATTCTTAAATAAAGTGGTGATCCTAACTGACCTAAGACACATCCTTTCTATGTCATTTTTATGTATGTGTGTGTAAACTTCAAACTGCCAACTTCAACTGTATATATTATATACTTACAGGGGCCCTAAAATTAAAAAACATATGGCTAAATTATAAATTAAACAATTACATATGTTAGCTTAGTTGATATTGCAATCTAAGGGCTTAGACCTACAGGGGTGGTCAACATTGTCCTTCTGCTGGGTAATGGTCAATGCATAAAGAATCTCATAAAATATTATATGAATGAGATAATATTATATAAATGAAATAGTTTACACTGTCACGTCTAATCAAGGTGGGTGGAATCAGGCGCAGAGAGCAGATAGCGAAATGACAGTTAATTCTCCGGTGAACAAGAAACACGGTCAACCCAATACACACAGGGTGAACAATCCAACACAGGATAAAGACGTACCGGAGAATATGAACACAAGATACACCAACTGACATGAATAACAAATGAACAATCCCGCACAAAACAAGGGCGGGACAACCTACTACATATACAGACACTAATTAACTAAACAACACACAGGTGAAGAAACTAATCAGACAAAACCAGCAGATACACGAAAAGGGATCGGTAGTGGCTAGTAGGACGGTGACGACGACCGCCGAGCACCGCCTGAACAGGCAGGAGAGCCAACCTCGGCGGAAGTCGTGACAGTACCCCCCCCCTGACGCGCGGCTCCCGCAGCGCGCCACCACCATCCTCGAGGACGACCCGGAGGACGAGGTGCTGTGTGATCTGGGTGGAGGCGGTGGAAATCTATCAGGAGAGAAGGGTCCAAAATGTCCCTCACCGGAACCCAGCATCTCCCCTCCCAGTCCACGGGGTACTGTAGGCCCCCCATCCGGCGTCTTGAATCCAGAATGCCTCGAACTGTGTACGACGGGGACCCCTTGATGTCCAGAGGGGGCGGAGGGACCTCAGACACCTCACCTTCTTGCAGGGGACCAGCCACCACCGGCCTGAGGAGAGACACATGAAACGAGGGGTTAATGCGGTAATACCTAGGAAGTTGTAACCTGTAACACACCTCGTTTATTCTCCTCAGGACTTTGAACGGCCCGACACACTGCAGCCCCTGCTTCCGACAGGGCAGGCAGAGGGACAGGTTTTGGGTCGAGAGCCAGACACTGTCGCCCGGTGCAAACACGGGGGCCTCACTGCGGTGCTGTTCAGCGCTCCTCTTCTGCCGCTCTCCCGCTAACCGTAATGAGTCCTGAACGGCTTTCCAGGTGTCCTTGGAGCGCTGTACCCATTCCTCCACCGCAGGAGCCTCGGTCTGACTCTGATGCCATGGAGCCAGGACCGGCTGGTAACCTAACACACACTCAAAAGGAGACAAGTTAGTAGAGGAGTGGCGTAAGGAGTTCTGGGCTAGTTCGGCCCATGGAACATACCTTGCCCACTCACCAGGCCGGTCCCGACAATAGGACCGCAGAAACCTGCCTACATCCTGATTAACGCGCTCCACCTGCCCATTACTCTCGGGGTGAAAACCTGAGGTTAAGCTAACCGAGACCCCCAGTCTCTCCATAAATGCCCTCCACACTCTTGACGTAAATTGGGGACCCCGATCAGAAACGATATCCTCAGGCACCCCATAGTGCCGGAAGACATGGGTAAACAAAGCCTCAGCAGTCTGCAGGGCCGTAGGAAGACCGGGCAACGGAATGAGACGACAGGACTTAGAAAACCGATCCACAACGACCAGGATCGTAGTACTTCCCTGGGATGGGGGAAGGTCGGTAAGAAAATCCACCGATAAATGTGTCCACGGCCATTGTGGAACGGGGAGAGGTTGTAATTTACCTCTAGGCAGGTGCCGAGGAGCCTTGCTCTGAGCACACACTGAGCAGGAGGAGACATAAAATCTCACGTCTTTAGCCAGTGTGGGCTCGAATAGAAAGCACACGGGCGGAGTTTGGATGGCACGCCCAAGCGTTGGGACAGCACGGCTCCAACCCCTGCCTCGGACGCATCCACCTCCACTATGAAAGCTAAAGAGGGGTCCGGATGCGCCAACACGGGCACATTGGTGCACAGCTCCTTCAGACGACTGAAAGCTCTGCCCGCCTCTGCTGACCAGCGCAAGCGCACCGGTCCTCCTTTCAGCAGTGAGGTGATGGGAGCAGCCACCTGACCAAAACCCTGGATAAACCTCCGGTAGTAATTGGCAAACCCTAAAAACCGCTGCACTTCTTTCACTGTGATCGGAGTCGGCCAATTACGCACGGCTGTAATGCGATCACCCTCCATCACCACCCCGGAGGTGGAAATACGATACCCCAGGAAGGAAACGGACTGCTTGAAAAACTCACATCTCTTCGCCTTGCAATACAGGTCATGCTCCAGTAGTCGCCCAAGTACCTTATGCACCAGAGACACATGCTCCGCGCGTGTGGCAGAATAGATCAAGATGTCATCAATGTACACTACCACTCCCTGCCCGAGCAGGTCTCGGAGAATCTTATCTACGAAGGATTGGAAAACGGCTGGAGCATTCTTCAACCTGTATGGCATGACGCAGTACTCATAATGACCAGAAGTAGTACTAAATGCGGTTTTCCACTCATCTCCTCCCCGGATACGTACCAGATTATACGTGCTCCTCAGGTCCAGTTTTGTGAAGAAGCGCGCCCCGTGAAATGATTCCATTGCCGTAGCGATGAGAGGTAGTGGGTAACTAAACCCCACTGTGATGGAATTTAGACCTCTATAATCAATGCACGGACGCAGACCTCCATCCTTCTTCTTCACAAAAAAGAAGCTCGAGGAGACGGGTAATACGGAGGGCTGAATGTACCCCTGTCCCAGCGATTCAGAAACATATGTTTCCATCGCAACTGTCTCCTCCTGGGACAATGGATACACGTGACTCCTAGGAAGTGCAGCGTTTTCCAGAAGGTTTATCGTGCAGTCCTCTCGACGATGAGGTGGTAATTGGGTCGCCTTCCCTTTACTGAAGGCGATAGCCAAATCGGCATATTCAGAGGGAATGCGCATGGTGGAAACTTGGTCTGGACTCTCCACCGTAGTCGCACCAACGGAAACTCCTATACACCTACCTGAACACTCCTCTGACCACCCCTTAAGAGCCCCCTGTCGCCAGGAAATCACCGGGTTGTGTTGAGCTAACCAGGGAACCCCCAACACCACTGGAAACACAGGTGAATCTATAAGGAACAGGCTAATCTGCTCCTTATGATCACCCTGCGTTACCATGTCCAGCGGCACCGTAGCCTCCCTAATTACTCCTGACCCTAATGGTTGGCTATCTAAGGAGTGCACGGGGAAAGGTCGATCTAACGATACCAGGGGAATCCCTAGACCTAACGCAAGCCCACGATCCATAAAATTCCCAGCTTCGCCTGAATCGACTAGCGCCTTATGCTGTAGAGAGGGGAAAAACCCAGGAACAGAAGTCAATACAAACACATGACCGATAGGAAGCTCTGAATGAGTTTGGTGCTTACTCACCTGGGGTGATCGAGCAGTGTTCCGCCTGTCCTCCCGACTCCTAGACGAGTTCCTCCAGCACCGGTCGGACGTGTGCCCTCGTCGACCACAACTGGTGCAGGAGGACACTCCTCCTCCGGTCCCCCTCGAAGCCCGTACCTCCTAATTCCATAGGGATAGGGGCAGGGGGGCTGGGGATTGGAAACGACAGGACCTGATCCGAACGCCCGCGAGCAGCCAGCAGGTTGTCGAGACGGATAGCCAGATCGATAAGTCCATCCAGTGTGAATGTGGTGTCCCGACATGCCAGCTCCCTGCGGACGTTCTCCCTGAGACTACATCTGAAATGATCAATCAAGGCCCTGTCGTTCCATCCTGCTCCTGCTGCCAAAGTCCTAAACTCTAAGGCAAAATCCTGTACGCTCCTCGTCTCCTGACGCAGGTGGAACAACCGTTCACCCGCCGCCCGACACTCGGGTGGATGGTCAAAAACAGCTCGGAATCGACGGGTGAACTCTGGGTAATTATCCTTAGCCGAGTCCGGACCATTCCACACTGCGTTGGCCCACTCGAGGGCTTGCCCAGTCAAGCAGGAGACGAGGGTGCACACGCTCTCCTCTCCAGAGGGAGCAGGACGCACGGTAGCCAGGTATAGTTCCAGTTGAAGGAGGAAACCCTGGCACCCAGCCGCCGATCCGTCATACTCCCGTGGGAGTGTCAGCCGAAGAGCCCCGGAGCCAGATGTGGTCGCAGAAACAGGAGGTGCTGGAGAAGGGGTTGCTAGAGATGAGGTGGGGAGGCCACTCCTCTCCCATCGATCCATTCTCTTCCTCATTTGGTCCATAGCAGAACCAATCCGGTGAAGCACGCTGGTATGATGGAGGACCCTCTCTTCCATCGATGGGAGAGGAGACGCTGCTGCTCCTGCTGATTCCATGGTGGTGCGGGATTCTGTCACGTCTAATCAAGGTGGGTGGAATCAGGCGCAGAGAGCAGATAGCGATATGACAGTTTATTCTCCGATGACTAACTGTTAGCTTGTTAGCACAGGCCTGCTCACTGTCTGAATCGCTGCGTCCCCAGTCAGCCCAACCACTAACTGGACCCATGTTTACTTTCAATCTCTTTTCGATTTTTCGACCAGTTTTGATAGCCTTTAGCCGCACCCTCATACTACTCCTCCTCTGTTCCGCGGGTGATGTGGAGGTAAACACAGGCCCTGCATGTCCCCAGGCACCCTCATTTGTTGACTTCTGTGATCGAAAAAGCCTTGGTTTCATGCATGTCAACATCAGAAGCCTCCTCCCTAAGTTTGTTTTACTCAATGCTTTAGCACACTCTGCTAACCCTGATGTCCTTGCCGTGTCTGAATCCTGGCTCAGGAAGGCCACCAAAAGTTCTGAGATTTCCATACCCAACTATAACATTTTCCGTCAAGATAGAACTGCCAAAGGGGTAGGAGTTGCAGTCTACTGCAGAGATAGCCTGCAAAGTAATGTCATACTTTCCATGTCCATACCCAAACAGTTCGAACTACTAATCTTAAAAATTACACTCTCCAGAAATAAGTCACTCACTGTTGCCGCCTGCTACCGACCCCCCTCAGCTCCCAGCTGTGCCCTGGACACCATTTGTGAATTGATCGCCCCCCATCTAGCTTCAGAGTTTGTTCTGTTAGGTGACCTAAACTGGGATATGCTTAACACCCCGGCAGTCCTACAATCTAAGCTAGATGCCCTCAATCTCACGCAAATCTTCAAGGAACCCACCAGATACAACCCTAAATCTGTAAACAAGGGCACCCTCATAGACGTCATCCTGACCAACTGGCCCTCCAAATACACCTCCGCCGTCTTCAACCAGGATCTCAGCGATCACTGCCTCATTGCCTGTATCCGCTACGGAGCCGCAGTCAAACGACCACCCCTCATCACTGTCAAAAGCTCTCTAAAACACTTCTGCGAGCAGGCCTTTCTAATCGACCTGGCCCGGGTATCCTGGAAGGACATTGACCTCATCCCGTCAGTTGAGGATGCCTGGTCACTCTTTAAAAGTAACTTCCTCACCATTTTAGATAAGCATGCTCCGTTTAAAAAATGCAGAACTAAGAACAGATATAGCCCTTGGTTCACTCCAGACCTGACTGCCCTCGACCAGCACAAAAACATCCTGTGACGGACTGCAATAGCACCGAATAGTCCCCGCGATATGCAACTGTTCAGAGAAGTCAGGAACCAATACACGCAATCAGTCAGGAAAGCTAAGGCTAGCTTCTTCAGGCAGAAATTTGCATCCTGTAGCTCCAACTCCAAAAAGTTCTGGGACAGTGTGAAGTCCATGGAGAACAAGAGTACCTCCTCACAGCTGCCCACTGCACTGAGGCTAGGTAACACGGTCACCACCAATAAATCCATGATTATCGAAAACTTCAACAAGCATTTCTCAATGGCTGGCCATGCCTTCAGCCTGGCTACTCCAACCTCGGCCAACAGCTCCGCCCCCCCCCGCAGCTACTCGCCCAAGCCTCTCCAGGTTCTCCTTTACCCAAATTCAGATATCAGATGTTCTGAAAGAGCTGCAAAACCTGGACCCGTACAAATCAGCTAGGCTTGATAATCTGGACACTCTATTTCTGAAACTATCCGCCGCCATCGTCGCAACCCCTATTACCAGCCTGTTCAACCTCTCTTTCATATCGTCTGAGATCCCCAAGGATTGGAAAGCTGCCGCAGTCATCCCCCTCTTCAAAGGGGGAGACACCCTGGACCCAAACTGTTACAGACCTATATCCATCTTGCCCTGCCTATCTAAGGTCTTCGAAAGCCAATTCAACAAACAGGTCACTGACCATCTCGAATCACACCGTACCTTCTCCGCTGTGCAATCTGGTTTCCGAGCCGGTCACGGGTGCACCTCAGCCACGCTCAAGGTACTAAACGATATCATAACGGCCATCGATAAAAGACAGTACTGTGCAGCCGTCTTCATCGACCTTGCCAAGGCTTTCGACTCTGTCAATCATCATATTCTTATCGGCAGACTCAGTAGCCTTGGTTTTTCTGATGACTGCATTGCCTGGTTCACCAACTACTTTGCAGACAGAGTGCAGTGTGTCAAATCGGAGGGCATGCTGTCCGGTCCTCTGGCAGTCTCTATGGGGGTGTCACAGGGTTCAATTCTCGGGCAGACTCTTTTCTCTGTATATATCAATGATGTTGCTCTTGCTGCAGGCGATTCCCTGATCCACCTCTACGCAGACGACACCATTCTATATACTTCCGGCCTGTTCTTGGACACTGTGCTATCTAACCTCCAAACAAGCTTCAATGCCATACAACACTCCTTCCGTGGCCTCCAACTGCTCTTAAACGCTAGTATAACCAAATGTGTCATGTCTTGTTATGTCTGTTCCTGTCCTTTCTCTTCACTCTGTCTCTCTCTGCTGGTCTTTTTAGGTTACCTTCTCTGTCTCTCATTCTTCAGCTGTTCTACATCTCCCCTAACTAGCTCATTCACTCTTTCCCACCTGTTCTCTCTTCCCCTCTGATTAGGTCTCTATTTCTCTCTCTGTTCCTGCTACTTTCAGTGTCTGATTCTTGTTTGTGTTTTTGATGCCAGAAGCAAGCTGTCGTCCCGTTTGCTTCCACCTTGTCCTATCCTGTCGGAGTCCGCCTGGCAGGTGCATCCTGCATTATACTAACGTTCTTTTTGTTCCATTGACTACGTTGGAAGAGGATTTATGCCATTCCTGTTTTTCATTAAAGAACTCTGTTTTCTGTTAAAACCGCTTTTGGGTCTTCACTCAAGTACATAACAGAAGAATCAGACCAAGAATGGACCCAGCGGCTCCGGACCCTTTTCACTCCGCCGTCGAGATCCAGGGAGCGATGCTAGGCAGACACGAGGAGGAATTGTCTGCTGCTCGACATGCCGTTGAAACCCTGGCCGTCCAAGTCTCCGACCTCACAAGACAGGTTCACCAACTCCACCTCGATCCACCGCCCACTTCCAGGGTTTCCGAGTCTCCGGAGCCCAGGATCAACAACCCGCTGTGTTACTCTGGGGAGCCCACTGAGTGCCGCTCATTCCTCACTCAGTGTGATGTGGTGTTCTCTCTCCAGCCCAACACTTACTCCAGGAGCGCAGCCCGCATCGCCTACGCCATTTCTCTCCTTACCGGACGGGCGCGTGAGTGGGGCACGGCAATCTGGGAGGCGAGGGCTGAGTGTATTAACCAGTATCAGGACTTTAAGGAGGAGATGATACGGGTTTTTGACCGTTCTGTTTTTGGGGAGGAGGCTTCCAGGGCCCTGTCTTCCCTATGTCAGGGGAATCGATCCATAACGGATTATTCTATTGAGTTTCGCACTCTCGCTGCCTCTAGTGACTGGAACGAGCCGGCTTTGCTCGCTCGTTTTCTGGAGGGTCTCCTCGTCGAGGTTAAGGATGAGATCCTCTCCCGGGAGGTTCCTTCCAGTCTGGACTCCTTAATAGCTCTCGCTATTCGCATAGAGCGACGGTTTGATCTTCGTCGCCGAGCTCGTGGAAAGGAGCTCGCGTTCTCCGTTGCTCCCCTCTCCACATCACTGCCACCTGCCGCATCACTGCCACCCTCCTCCGCCGGCTCGGATGCTGAGCCTATGCAGCTGGGGGTATCCGCATCTCGGCCAAGGAGAAGGAACGGAGAATCACCAATCGCCTCTGTCTCTACTGCGGCTCCGCTGGTCATTTTGTCACCTCATGTCCAGTAAAAGCCAGAGCTCATCAGTAAGAGGAGGGCTACTGGTGAGCGCAACTACTCAGGCCTCTCCTTCTGAATCACGCACTACCTTTCCGGTCCATCTCCGCTGGCCCGGTTCATCTGCTTCCTGCAGTGCCTTGATAGACTCTGGGGCGGAGGGCTGTTTTATGGACGAGACCTGGGCTCGGGAACATGACATTCCTCTCAGACAGTTAGGGAGCCCACGGCCTTGTTCGCTTTAGATGGTAGTTCTCTCCCCAAGATTCAGCGTGAGACGCTGCCTTTAACCCTCACTGTCTCTGGTAATCATAGCGAAACCATTTCTTTTTTAATTTTTCGTTCACCTTTTACACCTGTTGTTTTGGGTCATCCCTGGCTAGTGCGCCATAACCCTTCTATTAATTGGTCTAGTAATACTATCCTATCCTGGAATGTTTCTTGTCATGTGACCTGTTTAATGTCTGCTATCCCTCCTGTTTCCTCTGTCTCTTCTTCACAGGAGGAGCCTGGCGATTTGACAGGGGTGCCGGAGGAGTATCACGATCTGCGCACGGTGTTCAGTCGTTCCAAGGCCACTTCTCTCCCTCCACACCGGTCGTATGACTGTAGTATTGATCTCCTTCCGGGAACTACTCCCCCCGGGGTAGATTATACTCTCTGTCGGCTCCCGAACGTAAGGCTCTCGAGGATTATTTGTCGGTTTCGCTCGACGCCGGTACCATAGTCTCCTCCTCCTCTCCCGCCGGAGCGGGGTTTTTTTTTGTTCAGAAGAAGGACGGGTCCCTGCGCCCATGCGTGGATTATCGAGGGCTGAATGACATAACAGTTAAGAATCGTTATCCGCTTCCTCTTATGTCTTCAGCCTTCGAGATCCTGCAGGGAGCCAGGTTTTTCACCAAATTGGACCTTCGTAACGCCTACCATCTCGTGCGCATCAGGGAGGGGGACGAGTGGAAGACGGCGTTTAACACTCCGTTAGGGCACTTTGAATACCGGGTTCTTCCTTTCGGCCTCGTTAACGCTCCAGCTGTCTTTCAGGCACTAGTTAACGACGTCCTGAGAGACATGCTGAACATTTTTGTTTTCGTTTACATGGACGATATCCTGATTTTTTCACCGTCTCTCTCGATTCATGTTCAGCACGTGCGACGCGTCCTCCAGCGCCTTTTGGAGAACTGTCTTTATGTGAAGGCTGAGAAGTGCACTTTTCATGCCGCCTCTGTCCCTTTTCTCGGTTCCGTTATTTCCGCTGAGGGCATTAAGATGGATCCCGCTAAGGTCCAGGCTGTCATTGATTGGCCCGTTCCTAAGTCACGCGTCGAGCTGCAGCGCTTTCTGGGCTTCGCTAATTTCTATCGTCGTTTCATCCGTAATTTCGGTCAGGTGGCAGCTCCCCTCACAGCCCTTACTTCTGTTAAGACGTGCTTTAAGTGGTCCGTTTCCGCCCAGGGAGCTTTTGATCTTCTTAAGAATCGTTTTACATCCGCACCTATTCTTGTTACACCTGACATCTCTAGTCAGTTTGTTGTTGAGGTTGACGCGTCAGAGGTGGGCGTGGGAGCCATTCTTTCTCAGCGCTCTCTCTGACGGCAAGGTCCATCCTTGCGCGTTTTTCTCTCATCGCTTATCGCCGTCTGAACGTAACTATGATGTTGGTAATCGCGAACTGCTCGCCATCCGCTTAGCCCTAGGCGAATGGCGACAGTGGTTGGAGGGGGCGACCGTTCCTTTTGTCGTTTGGACTGACCATAGGAACCTTGAGTACATCCGTTCAGCCAAACGACTTAATGCGCGTCAGGCTCGTTGGGCTCTGTTTTTCGCTCGTTTCGAGTTTGTTATTTCTTATCGTCCGGGCTCAAAAACACCAAGCCTGATGCTTTATCTCGTCTCTTCAGTTCTTCTGAGGTCTCCACCGACCCCGAGGGATTCTCCCTGAGGGGCGTGTTGTCGGGTTGACTGTCTGGGGAATTGAGAGGCAGGTAAAGCAAGCACTCGCTCACACTCCGTCGCCGCGAGCTTGTCCTAGGAACCTTCTGTTCGTTCCCGTTCCTACTCGTCCGGCCGTTCTTCAGTGGGCCCACTCTGCCAAGTTAGCCGGCCACCCCGGCGTTCGGGGTACGCTCGCTTCCATTCGCCAGCGTTTCTGGTGGCCCACTCGGGAACGTGACGCGCGTCGATTTGTCGCCGCTTGTTCGGTCTGCGCGCAGACTAAATCTGGGAACTCTCCTCCTGCCGGCCGTCTCAGACCGCTTCCCATTCCCTCTCGACCGTGGTCTCACATCGCTTTAGATTTTATCACCGGACTGCCTTCATCAGCGGGGAAGACAGTTATTCTTACGGTTGTCGATAGATTCTCTAAGGCGGCTCATTTCATTCCTCTCGATAAGCTCCCTTCTGCTAAGGAGACTGCTCAGATCATTATCGAGAATGTTTTCCGAATTCATGGCCTTCCGTCTGACGTCGTTTCCGACAGAGGCCCGCAGTTCACGTCTCAATTTTGGAGGGAGTTTTGCCGTTTGATTGGGGCTTCCGTCAGTCTCTCGTCCGGCTTTCATCCCCAGTCTAACGGTCAAGCCGAACGGGCCAATCAGACTGTTGGTCGCATTTTACGCAGTCTTTCTTTTCGTAACCCTGCGTCTTGGTCAGAACAGCTCCCCTGGGCAGAGTACGCCCACAACTCGCTTCCCTCGTCTGCTACCGGTCTATCCCCTTTTCAGAGTAGCCTCGGGTACCAGCCTCCGCTGTTCTCATCTCAGCTCGCCGAGTCCTGCGTCCCCTCCGCTCAGGCTTTTGTCCAGCGTTGCGAGCGCACCTGGAAGGGGGTCAGGTCGGCACTTTGCGCAGACTGTGAGGGCCGCTAATAAGCGTAGGACCAAGAGTCCTAGATATTGTTGCGGTCAGAGAGTATGGCTCTCCACTCAGAACCTTCTCCTTAAGACAGCTTCTCGCAAGTTGGCCCCGCGGTTCATTGGTCCGTTCCGTATTTCTCAGGTCATTAATCCTGTCGCAGTGCGACTTCTTCTCCCGCGCTATCTTCGTCGCGTTCACCCGGTCTTCCATGTCTCCTGTGTTAAGCCCGTTCTTCGCGCCCCCGCTCGTCCCTCCCCCCCCATCCTTGTCGAGGCGCACCCATCTACAGGGTTCGTAAGATTTTGGACATGCGCCCTCGGGGCCGTGGTCATCAGTACCTAGTGGATTGGGAGGGGTGCGGTCCTGAGGAGAGGAGTTGGGTTCCCTCTCGGGACGTGCTGGACCGTTCGCTGATCGATGATTTCCTCCGTTGCCGCCAGGTTTCCTCCTCGAGTGCGCCAGGAGGTGCTCGGTGAGTGGGGGGGTACTGTCATGTCTTGTTATGTCTGTTCCTGTCCTTTCTCTTCACTCTGTCTCTCTCTGCTGGTCTTTTTAGGTTACCTTCTCTGTCTCTCATTCTTCAGCTGTTCTACATCTCCCCTAACTAGCTCATTCACTCTTTCCCACCTGTTCTCTCTTCCCCTCTGATTAGGTCTCTATTTCTCTCTCTGTTCCTGCTACTTTCAGTGTCTGATTCTTGTTTGTGTTTTTGATGCCAGAAGCAAGCTGTCGTCCCGTTTGCTTCCACCTTGTCCTATCCTGTCGGAGTCCGCCTGGCAGGTGCATCCTGCATTATACTAATGTTCTTTTTGTTCCATTGACTACGTTGGAAGAGGATTTATGCCATTCCTGTTTTTCATTAAAGAACTCTGTTTTCTGTTAAAACCGCTTTTGGGTCTTCACTCAAGTACATAACAAAATGAATGCATTTCAACCGTTCGCTGCCTGCACCCGCACGCCTGACTAGTATCACCACCCTGGATGATTCCGACCTTGAATATGTGGACATCTATAAGTACCTAGGTGTCTGGCTCGACTGTAAACTCTCCTTCCAGACTCATATCAAACATCTCCATTCAAAAATCAAATCCAGAGTCGGCTTTCTATTCCGCAGCAAAGCCTCCTTCACTCACGCCGCCAAACTTACCCTAGTAAAACTGACTATCCTACCGATCCTCGACTTCGGCGACATCCTCTACAAAATAGCTTCCAACACTCTACTCAGCAAACTGGATGCAGTTTATCACAGTGCCATCCGTTTTGTCACTAAAGCACCTTATACCACCCACCACTGCGACTTGTATGCTCGAGTCGGCTGGCCCTCGCTACATATTCGTCGCCAGACCCACTGGTTCCAGGTCATCTATAAGTCCATGCTAGGTAAAGCTCCGCCTTGTCTCAGTTCACTGGTCACGATGGCAACACCCACCCGTAGCACGCGCTCCAGCAGGTGTATCTCACTGATCATCCCTAAAGCCAACACCTCATTTGGCCGCCTTTCCTTCCAGTTCTCTGCTGCCTGTGACTGGAACGAATTGCAAAAATCGCTGAAGTTGGAGACTTTTATCTCCCTTACCAACTTCAAACATCTGCTATCTGAGCAGCTCACCGATTGCTGCAGCTGTACATAGTCTTATCGGTAAATAGCCCACCCAATTTTACCTACCTCATCCCCATACTGTTTTTATTTATTTACTCTTCTGCTCTTTTGCACACCAATATCTCTACCTGTACATGACCATCTGATCATTTATCACTCCAGTATTAATCTGCAAAATTTTAATTATTTGCATACCTCCTCATGCCCTTTGCACACAATGTATATAGACTCTTATTTTTTTACTGTGTTATTGACTTGTTTATTGTTTACTCCATGTGTAACTCTGTGTTGTCTGTTCACACTGCTATGCTTTATCTTGGCCAGGTCGCAGGTGCAAATGAGAACATGTTCTCAACTAGCCTACCTGGTTAAATAAAGGTGAAATAAAAAAATACATTTAAAAAAAAGTAAAATATTCAAAAAAGCAAGTCGGAAAGAAATGTTTTTGTTTTCAAAAACTTTTCTTTTGACTTTTATACCTCATACACAAAACTCAAATCAAACACATCAAAGCAAACAACAAGCTTTTTGGCAGGAGGTCCTTTGTTGAAAGTTTTCTGACAGTACATCACACTGTATTATCAGTGACAGTTTCATTACAATTCTCAACACTTTCACAGCTTTAAAACTAATCTTCATAAAAGAGCAACTGAAAAGTGACCCAACCTCCTCGGGAGGAATGGGACTTCTTTGCAAATCGAGTAGGTCACTTGTCCATCCATACTGAAAGTAAATTGAAACGGTGCATGATCAGACATCTGTGAAGGCTGCGTTTGCTCCCCATTCTCTCCTTGTCACTCACATTCAGGACTCGATGTTCCCACTCTAGCCTTAAATACACACAATATGGCCAAGCAAACCTTTCATTGTCATATCAAAGTCTGACAGCATAGGCCTGTCACCCTGCTCAATGTTTACCCATCCGCTCAAACATACAAACACACAGTGTCCAGCTACAGTAATTTCAATGGGCAAAAATATTGAGAAAAGACTAGTGAAACTCAATGTTGAAATTGAAGATTTTAGAAACTCAGTCAGTCTTAGAGCAAGTTGCAAATGTATTATTGAGTTGAATTATTTCGATATAGATTTTTTTCTGATCAAGGACTTAACAAATAAAAAAATCCCAAGACTTTCCATTCCAACCCTTGCAAAGTCGCTTATCTAGACTATAGACATGAGTATAAGAATGAGAGTAAAATATACAAGTAGTTGTAGTAGTTGTCAGTGCATTGAATGAGAACAAAGATCTCACATCACTTGTGACATTCATCATTCAACTCAAAATGTCTTTGGGAGTGCATTGTCCATCTGAATCTAGTCGTCTCCATTCTTTAAGACACTAAAGATATTGGCTCCTTTATGTCGCATTAACAGACTCACAACTCATGGTCAAACAGTGCACAGACAGTACACTGGGCAACAGCAGTCGGGGCTACTTTAATGTGGACAAGGAGCAATCTAATGGACCTATCTATCACTTTAGGCCTTTTAGAAAGCAAGGAGCTGATTTAGGTGTGTATATGTGTGTGTGTGTGTGTGTGTGTGTGTGTGTGTGTGTGTGTGTGTGTGTGTGTGTGTGTGTGTGTGTGTGTGTGTGTGTGTGTGTGTGTGTGTGTGTGTGTGTGTGTGTGTGTGTGTGTGTGTGCGTGCGTGCGTGCGTGTGTGCGTGCGTGCGTGAGCTTGTGTGTGGGTGTGTGTTTCACCCATTGTGACCAGACACCTGCCTACTGGCTCCTTGTCTGACTGATGAGTCAGTGACTTCAAGATGTCTTTGAGAAAGTCTATTGTGTTCTCTAGTCCTAAAAACCCCATCCAGTGCCTCCCCCTACTCACTAAAGAGACAATGAAACCATGCGTGACACCAGTACAATGAATGGCACTGGCCACCATCTAGGCTTTGGTGGTATCCAGATTGTCATACCTTCATACTGACCTTGTGCCATATATAGATATTCGGTAATACCCGGCACTCAAATAACACTGAGTCTCTGTAATCCGAAGGTTAGCAATGCTAACAGGTACATGTACAATCCCATAGAGAATGCTAACTAAATGCTAATGAGCGTATTGCTAACATTTTACACAGTCTCTCACCTAAAGTATTTACAGGACAGACAACCCAGCTCATAAAGTTATACAAGTAACAGAAAAATGCTATTCACAGTTTGCTGCACACACGAAACAAATATTAGACAGCAAGGCTTGATCCAGGAGGGGATTCTCTGCTTTTACCAAGTGAAGCTTGATTTTTGGAAGAAGCTAACCACTTAGCTAGATAGCTAACTAGCTGCTAAATTAGCAAACCAAAAGCACAATTGCAGAGCATTTAGTGAATTTGATGACCAGGTGGCGAATCGCATCTCTGCATGTCTGGCAGACATATCAGTGTGGATGACGGATCACCACCTCAAGCTGAACCTCGGCAAGACGGAGCTGCTCTTCCTACCGGGGAAGGACTGCCCGTTCCATGATCTCGCCATCACGGTTGACAACTCCATTGTGTCCTCCTCCCAGAGCGCTAAGAACCTTGGCGTGATCCTGGACAACACCCTGTCGTTCTCAACCAACATCAAGGCGGTGGCCCGTTCCTGTAGGTTCATGCTCTACAACATCCGCAGAGTACGACCCTGCCTCACACAGGAAGCGGCGCAAGTCCTAATCCAGGCACTTGTCATCTCCCGTCTGGATTACTGCAACTCGCTGTTGGCTGGGCTCCCTGCCTGTGCCATTAAACCCCTACAACTCATCCAGAACGCCGCAGCCCGTCTGGTGTTCAACCTTCCCAAGTTCTCTCACGTCACCCCGCTCCTCCGCTCTCTCCACTGGCTTCCAGTTGAAGCTCGCATCCGCTACAAGACCATGGTGCTTGCCTACGGAGCTGTGAGGGGAACGGCACCGCAGTACCTCCAGGCTCTGATCAGGCCCTACACCCAAACAAGGGCACTGCGTTCATCCACCTCTGGCCTGCTCGCCTCCCTACCACTGAGGAAGTACAGTTCCCGCTCAGCCCAGTCAAAACTGTTCGCTGCTCTGGCCCCCCAATGGTGGAACAAACTCCCTCACGACGCCAGGACAGCGGAGTCAATCACCACCTTCCGGAGACACCTGAAACCCCACCTCTTCAAGGAATACCTAGGATAGGATAAAGTAATCCTTCTCACCCCCCCTTAAATGATTTAGATGCACTATTGTAAAGTGGCTGTTCCACTGGATGTCAGAAGGTGAATTCACCAATTTGTAAGTCTCTCTGGATAAGAGCGTCTGCTAAATGACTTAAATGTAAATGTAATGTAAATGTAGACGATGAGTGACTCTCAAGGCTCCAGTCTCTCGTCGTTGTGTGCTTGTAAACAAACACCACAGGACTGGGAACTACCGGCCGGTAAGCTTCGTAATGAAAACTCATGTGACAGATAAGAATGATGAAGAATGTGATCTTCTTTACCTCCTAACATAGTGCACTAATTGAATGCAGATATTTACTTAAAAAGTACCTACAAATATTTTTATTTGTTTTTTCTTAAGAAATGGTTTAAACGGTATTGAAAAAACATCCGGTGGTTATTTCCAAATGCCCTGGTATACGGTATACACGGCATACCGCCCAAGACTACCACCATCACACCAACCACCCTTCCCAACTCAGAAAGGAGGAAGAGCGATAGCTCTGTGAGAAAGAAAGAAAATAGAGAAACAGATTAGGCTGCGTTAGACAATGGACTTCCGTCTCTTTCTTTCCCATCTGATTCCATATACTCTAAAAAGAAACCCCAGCCCAACTTTTGGATGTTTTATTTCATTTTCTATCAGTCATGTGCTGTGCGGACTGTCAGGGCAGATTACAGGCTGGGGCTGTGTCTCGACAGCCATCGTACAGTATCAATATTGTGGCGGCTGAGGAGTCACTCTTCCCTGTGTCTCCTTCATGTGCATAGACAATTGTAAAGAGGAGCGTCACAGACCTGACACCCTAGTCACTTCAAGGAATCGCTTTCAAGAACAAATAAAACCTCACCTGAGCAAGAGTAAATAGCATCAAACTGCACCTTTCAACCCAAAGGAACGCACCCGGCTAGAATGAATAACAATAGGATGATAATTCTTTGAGAAACGGAAGTGTAGTTTTGGGGAAGAAATGAACACTAAATTACATGTGGTTTGTTGGTGAATGAGTTGTACAGGATTCGACCAGTGCAGTCATTTCCTTCTCTAACACTGTGTTTTATTTAATATACCATCATAACCATGTTAAATATGTTAACAAGGATGTCATTGACATCCTGTAAATGTTTATTTTATGTCTGTTATTACAGTGAAACAACCTAATGACTCTTTCAAATATGTCACCTTGGTCCGTGTGTAGTGTGTTGGGAAAACCAAATTGTCATTGACTTCACTTTATCACTCTTTCGGTGTCCTCAACATGCAACCGGTCTGATTTAAACTGAATTCCCAACCACTTGGTCCCCAGAAGGAGGCACTTATTTTGACATCTCATTTGGCCCCACTGCTTGCAAACCCCTGAATGTCCTGACCCACTGATTCCCGGCCAAATCAAGGCGCAGGATTAGAACAAGAGGGATGTGAGCGTGGGGAGCACAGGGAGCATTGCTTGCGCGACCACTTAAGACCTCATCATATGGCGCAAAATGTCCAGACAATAAAAAAAAACAGACAAGGGGGAATGAACAGTCAAGCCAAAACCCCAGGGGATTACTAGATCAGCATGCCTTTGTACAATTACCATCACTTTGAATTTGAAATGGCCATTTAAAGGGCAGTAGAGCATCCTGGAAAATTAGACTGCAGCCTAATTAGCACACTCCAACATGACAACGGCGCTGCTTTCAGCCTGGGTAAGCAGCCCAGTCAAGCAAGAGGAAGTGACTGACTGAAGGATTGAGGAACCCTGCCTTTACACCCCGCACACCCATCACACACCAATTGGTAGACACACAGACACACAACCACACACATTGACACTGGACACACTCCCACACTCCCACACACACATTGACACACACACACACACACACACACACACACACACACACACACACACACACACACACACACACACACACACACACACACACACACACACACACACACACACACACACACACACACACACACACACACACACACACACACACAGTCAACAGTATCCATGTATGCACACATATTTATCATTTATCATCTTCTTTCTTTATTTTGACATTCTGACCTGTGCTGATTCTCAAATACAATTGAAAACACTGGTAAGCAACAGCGCCAGTGATTTTAAGGAAGCAGTGGCAACCATTCAGGAAAATAAAAACAATTTCAACGTTTAGTGAGCCCTGCAAAATGGTGGCGCTGTTCTGTCACAGTCTGACTACCATTAGTCAGTCAGGCTGCAAGTAGCAGTGAGGTTAGGCCTGCGACCTTTTGACCCCTCACTGCTGCATTAACTCTGCCCCCAGTTGGTTGTTGTGCCAAATGTCAGGAGCTGGCTCTACTCCTGTCTCACTCTGTCTGGACAGCCTCTCAGCACTGGAGTGACTCTTCTGCCCTGTCCAGATCAATCTATGGCTATGTCTAGGCACAACACTAGGAGACCACCTACTGCACTGTGGTGTAGTGGAGAGGAGGGATATTCAGAGCAGCTTCTAGTATTCTCATTAAACCAACAAACGGCTGCTAAAAGTAGGGCTAATACTTTCTTACCGTAGAAACCTGTTCAAGTTTGGGAGTGAAATAGTTGAGGGGAGGTAAAACAACACAATGTCAAGACAGCTTTCTATCTGTTTCACTTCTGCCAGCCGTGAGCCTGGGGGTCTTCCCTCACCAATCAGGTCTGATTAAAGAGAGAGCCCAACGGGTAGACTTGTCATGAAAGACTACAGGTCTGCTCGAACTTCCCAAAGCACTCAGAGCATGGCACTGTTACAACATATCTGGAATACAATTGATATTAGACGGCAAGCTCTGAATGGCAAGACAAAGGAATTAATTGATGTATGGGACTGTTTCATGCTGATGAATTTGCCTTGAAGTCTGTATTAGTTGTAGCGCCTACAGGCTGTGGTACCTCGCCAGATTCATTGTGGTTGAGTGAGGGAGGACTTCTTGTGGGGCAGATCAATGCAAACCTGTTATAGGGACCTGGATGAACCCTGTACACTTCAATAACAGTGCCCAGTTATTGCCTAACAATGGAGCTAATTCAATTGAAGCTAATTGTGAGGGACAGAATTTCGACTTGGGCTCAATCACTGCCTATTAGATGTGATTCAATTAACCTAAATCACATTATTGTGTTTGATGACAAAGAAGCTCTATGTATGGGAGCTCATTGTCGGATCATTGTTCTGCTGGTTCATTCAGCTCTGTCAATGTCTGAACTGAAGAGGAGAACAGCTACCAATGAGGGCCAGAGAGGCGGAAAGAGAATTGAAGACAGAGTGGAATACCTGGACACAGCAACCCACCCAAGACTAGATAGAAAATTGTAGAGTTACTAGTGGATTTATTATGTAATAAGTTAGTAATAGATACGTTGTAGGACAACTACCAGATAGTGGTCTCACAGACACAGTATATGGAAATATATATTCTGCTTTATCTGTGTGTAACGTACAAATGACTGAGGGAAGGTTTTTGAAAAAATGTCCTCCCAGGACATTGTCATGACATATTGTCCTTTCACTGCCAAACATTTTAAATCGAAGCTTGAATTAATAGAAAAAGGCTAAACACATAAAATAAGTGCAAATCAATCGTCTTTAAACAAACTGACATAAATACCATTAAATTCCATAAGATCTTACTTTACAGCGGCCTTCTCCTAATGCCTTCCCTCATCTCAAATGACATGATCCTTTTTTCCTGACACACGTTGTAATTGACAAAGCCTGGGTGCACTTCACCAGAGCGTATTGAGCTGCTGTCTCTGAGAAGAATACAAATTCATTCCGTATCTGAAGCCTTCAACAAAACTTTCCTGCCAATTATTTGAAGCCCTGTAAATGATAACTCCGCGTCCACTCAAGCATGAAACAAGAAGATGAAGATGAGTCTTACTCTCCCATCATTTCATTCTATTTAATTGACAAGCTCTCACTCGCTGTTAAATTTAGAAGATTACAAATATGAGCTGAATCTCGAGCACCCAATCCACCCGCTCTAATCACATGCAGAACCGGTCGCAAATGAATCTGCATATTTTAATAAGGCGCGAGCAACGGGGAAGGTGTGTGCAGACATTTAACGGACTATCATCCGCCGTCCCCTGAGTTCAGAAATTGAAAAAATGTATTTTGTAGGAACGCATGCATGAGAACCATGGCTGATAGAGAATGAGCTTTTCTCTCGTTTATTCTAGTCTTCTGCCCTATTCAAAGATGGTTCTAGAGACATTTTTCACACTGCTTACAACGCTGGTGGTGTGGTCTTATTCCTGGGCT
Organism: Oncorhynchus masou masou; assembly: GCF_036934945.1. Lineage (NCBI taxonomy): Eukaryota > Metazoa > Chordata > Actinopteri > Salmoniformes > Salmonidae > Oncorhynchus > Oncorhynchus masou. Next base: position 22,721,066 of record NC_088243.1, read on the forward strand.
GATTAACAGTCCAGGCACTTATCAAAAAGGAGAAGCTATAATTTCACAGGCCTCTAATGCCCACAGTTCCTCAGTTTCTTTCTTTCCGAGTAATCTTCGCCATTACTTTTTACGAGCGCAGGAGCGGAATTCCCAATGTAATGGCTTTATGAAGAATTAAAGTTGCTTTGGAGATAAGTAAGTCTTTGGGAGTGCAGAAACAGAAATGTACATGTGTAAAACATCAGTAAAACTTGCAGTTTAAAAAGTTAATGGAGAACTTAAAAGCTTACTAAGGTTGACTCAACCGCATGCTGAGTCTAACGCATCATCAATAGATAAGTCTCTGCCATATCAAGCTGACTCCATGGAGCCCTATTACTGGGAAACTCATGAATCACTTTCAAATGACCCTGCATGATCTCAACTGATCTAACATACTACAGCATACACATGCAATATCAGCCCATCAAAACCATACCCCATCTAAGCATGGTTAAATGAAATATTACTGTAACATTGGCATGCATAAAACATACAATGTTTCAGTGACACTTTTAAAGACCTCTAGTATGTTATTGAGGATTACAGTTGGAATACTTCAAATAGATTTGAAAGAAGAAAGCAAGGTCAAGCTTTTGTGCCCTGTGAACATGCACTCCATTACCGTGACATTACAGCCCAAGCCAGATCTAGCCTTGGGTTATCTTCTGATGTGTACAAATACATTGTGCAGATCATGAAGACCCTTACACACCTAACGCCCATCGAGTAGCTGAACCTGCCATTGACTTACAAAGATGTGCCTATTTGTTCCTGATTCACCGTCAGTGGAAATCACAAGGTCTTCCTCTCTGTGAAAAAGAAACAGCGCTGAGAGGCATTAAACAGCAGAACAAAGAGTTATAAATCGTTTTCTGCACCTCTCCACGGCACGGGAGGTGATATAGCCCCATTATGGTCGAAAGGGTCACTTTTAGTGTCATCTGAAGGTAGTGCATACATAGGGTTTACAACCTGTTTCATTAAGAGTCTGCCTTATAAGGAACAGCAGGAATCAGGGAGAGGAAGCGACAAAGGCACTGGGACTGTCACTTTCTGGAGATAATTATTCATTTTTTTATCAATATTTTAATTTCTTACATTCGACCTGTTTTTTATTGCCCCAATCTGTATTTTAGTTGTAATACCTTTTGAAAAACAACATCAATAGAACTTAAAGAGAAATGCTATTAATAATGTTATATACAAGGAATTAATTAGTATCTCTTCCTTTGTTGTACTGTTATTCCTAAAAGGCACCATTCATAAAGTAACCTAACTACAATTCATAGCATTAACCTAACTCCAATTCATAGCATTAACCTAACTACCATTCATAGTGTTAACCTAACTACCATTCATAATGTTAACCTAACTACAATTAATTGTGTTAACATAACTACCATTCATATAGTTAACCTAACTACCATTCATATAGTTAACCTAACTACAATTCATTGTGTTAACCTAAACATCATTCATAGTGTTAACCTAACTAACATTCATAGTGTTAACCTAACTACCACTCACAGTGTTAACCTAACTATAATTCATAGTGTTAACCTAACTACCATTCACAGAGTAACCTAACCATCATTCATATAGTTAACCTAACTACCATTCATGGAGTAACCTGAGTATCATTCATAGAGTAACTTAACTACCATTCACAGTGTTAACCTAACTACCATTCAAAGTGTTATCCTAACTACCATTCATATAGTAACCTAGCTACCATTAATAGTGTTAAAATAACTACCATTCATAGAGTAACCAAACTACCATTAATAGTGTTTACCTAACTACCATTCACAGTGTTAACCTAACTACCATTCATAGAGTAAACTAACTACCATTTGTATAGTTAACCTAACTATTGTTCATGAAGCAACCTAATTACCATTCATAGTGTTAACCTAACTACCATTCACAGAGTAACCTAACTACCATTCATAAAGTATCCTAAATACCATTCATAGTGTTAACCTAACTACAATGCATAGTGTTAACCTAACTACCATTCACAGTGTTAACCCAACTACCATTCATAGTGTTAACCTAACTGCCATTCATAGTGTTAACCTATCTACCATTCACAGTGTTAACCCAACTACCATTCATATAGTAACCTAACTACCATTCATAGTGTTAACCCAACTACCATTCATATAGTAACCAAACTACCATTCACAGTGTTAACCCAACTACCATTCATATAGTAACCCAACTACCATTCATAGTGTTAACCTAACTGCCATTCATATAGTAACCTAACTACCATTCATAGTGTTAACCTAACTACCATTCACAGTGTTAACCCAACTACCATTCATAGTGTTAACCTAACTACCATGCACAGTGTTAATCTAACTACAATTCATTGTGTTAACATAACTACCATTCATATAGTTAACCTAACTACAATTCATTGTGTTAACCTAAACATCATTCATAGTGTTAACCTAACTACAATTCATTGTGTTAACCTAAACATCATTCATAGTGTTAACCTAAGTAACATTCATAGTGTTAACCTAACTACCATTCATAGTGTTAACCTAACTACCATTCATAGTGTTAACCCAACAACCATTCATAGTGTTAACCTAACTACCATTCATAGTGTTAACCCAACAACCATTCATAGTGTTAACCTAACTACCATTCATAGTGTTAACCTAACTACCATTCACATTGTTAACCCAACTACCATTCATAGTGTTAACCTAACTACCATGCACAGTGTTAATCTAACTACAATTCACTGTGTTAACATAACTACCATTCATATAGTTAACCTAACTACAATTCATTGTGTTACCTAAACATCATTCATAGTGTTAACCTAAGTAACATTCACAGTGTTAACCTAACTACCACTCACAGTGTTAACCTAACTATAATTCATAGTGTTAACCTAACTACCATTTGTATAGTTAACCTAACTATTGTTCATGAAGCAACCTAATTACCATTCATAGTGTTAACCTAACTACCATTCACAGAGTAACCTAACTACCATTCATAAAGTATCCTAAATACCATTCATAGTGTTAACCTAACAATAATGCATATTGTTAAGCTAACTACCATTCATAGAGTAACCTAACTACCATTCACAGTGTTAACCCAACTACCATTCACAGTGTTAACCTAACTACCATTCATAGTGTTAACCCAACTACCATACACAGTGTTAACCCAACTACCATTCATAGTGTTAACCTAACTACCATTTGTATAGTTAACCTAACTATTGTTCATGAAGCAACCTAATTACCATTCATACTGTTAACCTAACTACCATTCACAGAGTAACCTAACTACCATTCGTAAAGTATCCTAAATACCATTCATAGTGTTAACCTAACAATAATGCATATTGTTAAGCTAACTGCCATTCACAGTGTTAACCCAACTACCATTCATAGTGTTAACCTCACTGCCATTCATATAGTAACCTCGCTACCATTACTAGTGTTAACCTAACTACCATTCATAGTGTTAACCTAACTACCATTCATAGTGTTAACCTAACTACCATTCATAGAGTTAACCTAACTACCATTCATAGTGTTAACCTAACTACCATTCATAGAGTAACCTAACTACCATTCATAGAGTAACCTAACTACCATTTATAGTGTCAACCTAACTACCATTCATAGTGTTAACCTAACTACCATTCATAGTGTTAACCTAACTACCATTCATAGTGTTAACCTAACTACCATTCATAGAGTAACCTAACTACCATTCATAGTGTTAACCTAACTACCATGCATAGTGTTAACCTAACTACCATTCATAGAGTAACCTAACTACCATTTATAGTGTCAACCTAACTACCATTCATAGTGTTAACCTAACTACCATTCATAGAGTAACCTAACTACCATTCATAGTGTTAACCTAACTACCATGCATAGTGTTAACCTAACTACCATTCAAAATATAATCTAACTAAGATTTGTATAGTTAACCTAATTATCATTCAAAAAGTAGCCTCACCACCATTCATATAGTAATTTAACTACCATTCATAGAGTAACATAACTACCATTCACAGAGTAAGCTAACTACCATTCATATAGTTAATCTAACTACCACTCATAGTGTTAACCTGACTACCATTCAAGGTGTTAACCTAACTACCATTCATAGTGTTAATCTAACTACCATTCACAGTGTTAACCAAACTTCCATTCATAGAGTTAACCTAACTACCATTGATTGAGTTAACCTAACTACCATTCAGAGTGTTAACCTAACTGCCATTCATAGAGTTAACCTAACTACCATTCATAGTGTTAACCTAACTACCATTCATAGAGTTAACCTAACTACCATTCACAGTGTTAACCTAACTGCCATTCATAGTGTTAACCTAACTGCCATTCATTGTGTTAACCTAACTGCCATTCATAGAGTAAACCTAACTACCATTCATAGCATTAACATAACTTCCATTCATAGAGTTAACCTAACTACCAACTACCAGAAAAGAAGTGTGAGATAAGTCACTGCAGAAGTGATTTGTGACTTATCCCTCCTCGTCCATCCATCCATCCCATTTCCTGGCTGAGTGAGACGTCACATGTTGGTGGTGATTGACAGACTCCAGTTATGTCTGGGAGCTGTGGGGGACCTGCAGGAGAAGATAAGAGATAAGACCAGCTCCTTGTGTAAGACCCTCATTTTGGGATGGGGTAAATTGTGGCGGTTCCAATTCCTCTATGATGATATCTGTGTCCAGTTCTGGGTTCACTTCCAACCCAACAACTGTCCTCTGATCACACCTGATACCCAGCCGACCCCTACATGACCCCACTGTCTATCAAAAATATATATTCTTCATCCATGTATAGGAGCCATTAAAGACATGACGGGACATGTTCATGTAGGACTAGAGACTGAAAAAGCTCAGCGCTCAACGTCAGCCAGAGAAAGGAGCTGATCGTGGACTACAGGAAATGTTGGGCCGAGCACACCTCCATCCACATCAATAGGGCTGTATTGGAGCGGGTTGAGAATTTTAAGTTCCTCTGTGTCCACATCACTAAGGAATTATCACAGTCCACACACACCAACACAGTCGTGAAGAAGGCACGACAACGCCTCTTCCCCCTCAGGAGGCTGAAAAGATTTGGCATGGGCCCTCTGATCCTCAAAAGGTTTTACAGCTGCACCATTGAGAGCATCTTGACTGGGTGCATCACCTCTTGATATGGCAACTGCTTGGCATTCACCCGAAAGACCCTACAGAGGGAGGTGCATACAGCCTAGTACATAACTGGGGCTAAGCTCCCTGCCTTCCAGGACCTACATACCAGGCAGTGACTCCAGCCAACCAAGGAAGGTCCTTGTCTTATTTACAATGACAGCCTACCAGAGAACAGTGGGTTAAGTGCCTTGTTCAGGGGTCAAACAAGAGATTTTTATCTTGTCAGCTCAGGGATTCGATCCAGCAACCTTTTGGTTATTGGTCCAACACGCTAACCACTAGGCTACCTGCCGTACATACATAATATACACAAAGGTTTGTGGACACCCTTTCAAATGAGTGGATTTGACTCTTTCAGCCACACCCGTTGCTGACAGGTGTATAAAACTGAACACACAATCGTGGATTTCCCATAGACAAACATTGGCAGTAGAATGGCCATACTGAGAGCTCAGTGACATTTAACGTGACACCGTCATAGGATGCCACCTTTCCAACAAGCCAGTTTGTCAAATTCCTGCCCTGCTAGTGCTACCCCGGTCAACTGTAAGTGCTGTTAATGTGAAGTGGAAACGTCTAGGAGCAACAATGGCTCAGCCGCAAAGTGGTAGGCCACACAAGCTCACAGAACGGGACCGCCGAGTAGCACATAAAAATTGCCTGTCCTCAGTTGCAACACTCACTACCAAGCTCCAAACTGTTTCTGGAAGCAAAGTCAGCACAAGATCTGATCATCGGGAGCTTCATGGGTTTCCATGGCCAAGCAGCTGCAGACAAGCATAAGATCACCATGCACAATTCCAAGTGTCGGCTGGAGTGGTGTCAAGCTCGTCGCCATTGGACTTTGGAGCAGTGGAAATGCGTTCTATGGTGTAGCGAAATGCTTGTGCTTCTAGTTCCGACAATGCAGTAATAACCAACAATCTAACCTAACAATTCCACAACTACTACCTTATACACATAAGTGTAAAGGGATAAAGAATATGTACATAAAGATATATATGAATGAGTGATGGTACAGAACGGCATAGGCAAGATGCAGTAGATGGTATCGAGTACAGTATATACATATGAGATGAGTAATGTAGGGTATGTAAACATAAACGTGGCATAGTTTAAAGTGGCTAGTGATATATGTATTACATGAATATGGCAAGATACAGTAGATGATATAGAGTGCAGTATATACATTTACATATGTGATGAGTAATGTAGGGTATGTAAACATAAAATTAAGTGGCATTAAGTGGCATTGTGAAATCGGGTGGTGTAGGTGTCCTGGAGGGCAGGTAGTTCTGCTGTTTCCTGAAGTCCACAATCATCTCCTTTGTTTTGTTGACGTTGAGTGTGAGGTTATTTCGATGAACAGCATTCTCACATAGGTATTTCTCTTTTCCAGATAGGTTAGGGCAGTGTGCAGTGTGGTTGCGATTGCGTCATCTGTGGACCTATTGGGGCGGTAAGCAAATTGGAGTGGGTCTAGGGTGTCAGGTAGGTTGGAGGTGATATGGTCGTGGACTAGTCTCTCAAAGCACTTCATGATGACAGAGGTGAGTGCTACGAGGCAGTAGTAGTTTAGCTCAGTTACCTTAGCTTTCTTGGGAACAGGAACAATGGTGGCCCTCTTGAAGCATGTGGGATAAGGATTGATTGAATATGTCCATAAACACACCAGCCAGCTGGTCTGCGCATACTCTGAGGATGCAGCTGGGGATGCCGTCTGGGCCTGCAGCCTTGCGAGGGTTAACCAGTTTAAATGTTTTACTCACGTCGGCTGCAGTGAAGGAGAGTCCACAGGTTTTGGTAGCGGGCCGTGTCAGTGGTACTGTATTGTCCTCAAAGCGAGCAAAGAAGTGATTTAGTCTGTCTGGGAGCAAGACATCCTGGTCCGCATGGGACTGGTTTTCTTTTTGTAGTCCGTGATTGACTGTAGACCCTGCCACATACCTCTTGTGTCTGAGCCGTTGAATTGCAACTCTACTTTGTCTCTATACTGACGTTTAGCTTGTTTGATTGCCTTGCGGAGGGAATAGCTACACTGTTTGTATTTGGTCATGTTTCCGGTCACCTTGCTCTGGATTAAAGCAGTGGTTCGAGCTTTCAGTTTGGCACGAATGCTGCCATCAATCCACGGTTTCTGGTTTGGGAATGTTTTAATAGTTGCTGTGGGTACGACATCGCCGATGCACTTTCTAATGACCTCGCTCACCAAATCAGCGTATTCGTCAATATTGTTGTTGGACGCAATGCAGAACATATCACAATCCATGCGATCGAAGCAGTCTTGAAGCGTGGAATCAGATTGGTCGGACCAACGTTGAACAGACCTGAGCGCAGGAGCTTCTTGTTTTAGTTTCTGTCTGTAGACTGGAAGCAACAAAATGGAGCCGTGGTCAGCTTTTCCAAAAGGAGGGCGGGGGAGGGCCTTATATGCGTTGAGGAAGTTAGAATAACAATGATCCAGGGTTTTACCAGCCCTGGTTGCGCAATCGATATGCTGATAGAATTTAGGGAGTCTTGCTTTCAGATTAGCCTTGTTAAAATACCCAGCTACAGTGAATGCAGCCTCAGGATATGTCATTTCCAGTTTACAAAGAGTCAAATAAAGTTTGTTCAGGACCATCGATGTGTCTGTTTGGGGGGGAATATATATGGCTGTGATTATGATTGGCAAATAATTCCCTTGCATTCAAATGCATCTTAGCTACTACATACTGTATGTGACAATCTATTCTTACCACAAGACCTCAGGACTTGTTTTTGGACACACTGTTTGTAATATGTTAGTTTTACACATTTTATATTTTTCCCTTGGCAAATAATGCGGTCGACATTTGATTGTGAGGAATCAGGTGAACAGAAGGACTTGAGTTCCTGTATGTTTTTATGATCACACCACGTCTCGTTAATCAGAAGGCATACCTCCCCGCCCCTCTTCTTACCAGAAAGATGGTTGTTTCTGTCGGCGCGATGTGTGAAGAAACCAGCTGGCTGCACCAACTCCGATAGCGTCTCTCGAGTGAGCCATGTTTCCGTGAAGCAAAGAACGTTACAGTCTCTGATGTCTCTCTGGAAGGCAACCCTTGCTCGGATTTCATCAACCTTGTTGTCAAGAGACTGGACGTTGGCGAGTAGTATGCTAGGGAGTGTTGCGCGTTATTCCCGTCTCTGGAACCTGACCAGAAGACCACTTCGTTTGCCCTTTTTACGGCGATGTTGTTTATGTTCGCCGGCTGGGATCTGATCCATTGCCCTGCGCTGAAGGCAAAACACAGGATCCGCTTCGGGAAAGTCATATTCCTGGTCGTAATGATGGTGAGTTGACTTTGCTCTTATATTCAGTAGTTCCTCCCGACTGAATGTAATGAAACCTAAGATTACCTGGGGTACCAATGTAAAGAAATAACACGTAAAAAAACGAAATACTGCATATCTACCTAGGAACGCCCTATCTCTGTCGGCGCCAGAAGTCGAAGGTTTGGCGGTTGCCAGGAGAATGCTCTGTGACCCAATGCATAGTGCCAACTGTAAAATTTGATGGAGGAGGAGTAATGGTCTGGGGCTGTTTTTCATGGATCGGGCTAGGCCTCTAACGCTACAGCATACAATGACATTCTAGACGATTCTGTGCTTCTGTCCAACTTTGTGGAAACAGTTTGGGGAAGGCTCTTTCCTGTTTCAGCTTGATAATTCCCCTGTGCACAAAGCAAGGTCCATACATAAAACTGGGTTGTCGAGAACTTGACTGGCCAGCCCTAACATCAATCTCATCTAACACCTTTGAGATGAATTGGAACGGCGTCTGTGAGACAGGCCTAATTGGCCAACATCTGTGCCCAACCTCACTAATGCTCTTGTGTCTGAATGGAAGAAAGTCTAGTTGTAAAACCTTCCCCAGAAGAGTGGAGGCTGTTATTGCAGCAAAAGGGAGACCAACTCCATATTAATGCCCATGATTTTGTGAAGTGTTCGACATGCAGTGTCCACATACTTTTTGTCATGTAGTGTATTTACTTGAATTACCTCATACCCCTGCACTCGGTTCAGCTACCCTGGTAGCCTGTGTATATAGTTATCATTACTCATTGTGGATTTACAGTATTATCTCATGTTATGACTTTTTCTCTGCATTGTTGGGAAGGGCCCGTAAATTAGCATTTCACTGTTAGTCTACACCTGTTATTTACGAGCATGTGACAAATAAAATGACGATATGATTTGGGTCACATGTATCTCAGTGTCCTACTGTATTCAACTAAAACATTTCTACCTATTTCTACCAATTGTGAATCTTGCAATTATATAAACGACTTACTGTGCAGTATAACAATTAACCCAGACCAGTATAAACACCAAAAGATTGATGATGTAAATTAACTCTTGAATCAGTCAAATAAAGAGCCCAAATAATTCCATTCCGATAAGATTTGTTGGAACAAATGGATAGTTGGATGTCATCAGACTGAATGAGTATAGCTTATTATACCAGATTGCCAATGTGTCACATGAAATTAAGTCCCCTGTACTTTTATCTCCCTAAATCTCCTTATTTGGTTTCATACAAAAGCTAATGGTGATAAGCATGGGGGGGGTAGTGGAGGGGGTTTGGTTCAAACCGAGCACCCCTCCACCTAAGAGCCTTTCATTTAAACCCCCAGACATATGTAGTCTGGTCCTCCAATCTAGTTTCAGAGTTTGTTGCCAAGTACTTGGGCATATTAATTAATTATAACAGTTAGACCTGTTTTCTAATGTTATTATCTCAACATTAGTACGTTTTACAGTAAAGCCTTTTGGGATAGATTCTCCATGAGGTAATCTGAAGTCAAATTGCATTACCAAATCTCTGAATGATGGATGGATTTAAAAAGGTGAAGAAAAAAGAGAACCAGAACCAACAACAGATTATTTTTTCATTAACAGGCCGTCATCAGCAAAGCAAACAAACACCTTCCAGAGTTTGACTATCTTGTTGGGGAATATCTGATTGTGTTTTCAACACAAAATGAGTGCCAGGCAGTGGGCTTCTTCTGGGGTTTGCCTTTTGACCTCAAAACATTCAAACCCCCATCCACCTTCTCCCCTCTGCCAACCAGATCCTTACACATCTACACTCTGTTTGCACTGAGAAGAGTCTAAAGGGGTGATGGTGGCAATACCTATGTCCATGTGCATGTGTGTGTATGGCCAGGGTGAGCTTAGCTTTAGTGCGGTCAGCTGAGGCGCTGTGGGGAGCTGATGGGATTTAGTCTGTCCCTGGGTAGACTGTCTACTCTACTCTAAAGGTTCTGTACTCAGTGATTACATGAACCTCAATCCCATGTCACAGTGCCACCAGGGATATTATAGTAAACTAAAACTGATACAAAAACAAATCATGAAAAAACTATTTAGTAAACTGAATCTAGCAGTAAATAATGCCAGGAGATGGCAATGTTTTAAATAGATCTAGCTTGTACATCACAGACAGGTGGGTTGCCTTCCACAATGTGTCAATGTTTCAGCACATACACCTGTACAAGTACACTACATGACCAAAAGTATCGTTGAACATCTCATTCCAAAATCATGGGCATTAATACGGAGTTGGTCCCCCCTTTGCTGCTATAACAGCCTCCACTCTTCCGGGAAGGCTTTCCACTAGATGTCGGTACATTGCTGCGGGGACTTGCTTCCATTCAGCCATAAGAGCATTTGTGAGGTTGGGCACTGATGTCGGGCGATTAGGCCAGTCTTGCAGTTGGTGTACCAATTCATCCCAAAGGTGTCCGGTCGGGTTGAGGTCATGGCTCTGTGCAGGTCAGGCAAGTTCTTCCACACCGATCTCGACAAACCATTTATGTATGGATCTCGCATTGTGCACAGAGGCATTGTCATGCTGAAACAGAAAAGGGTCTTTCCCAAACTGTTGCCACAAAGCTGGAATCTTTGAGGACGTTGGTAAAATGAAAAAGGCAGAGTCAGGCGCAGAACACAGTTCTGAGTAATCATCCAAAATTTACTCCAAAATAAGTAATATTCCAACAAGGAACAAGTACCATAATCCCAAGCACGAACAACGAGAACCCACATGACAAACAATAATGCGCAAAACAGAGAGGGAAATCAGAGGGTTAAAGAAGGAACATAATTAATGGAATAGAAACCAGGTGTGTATGATCAAGACAAAACAAAACGAAAATGAAACATAGATCGGTGGTGTCTAGAAAGCCGGTGACGTCGACCGCCAAACACCGCCAGAAGAAGGAGAGGGACCAACTTCGGCCTTAAGTCGTGACAGAAGCACAGAATCGCACTAGAATGTCATTGTATGTTGTAGCGTTAAGATTTCCCTTCACTGGAAATAAGGGGCCAAGCATGAACCATGAAAAACAACCCCAGACGATTATTCCTCGTCCACCAAACTTTACAATTGGCACTATGCATTGGGGCAGGTAGCATTCTCATGGCATCTGCCAAATCCAGATTCATCCGTTAGACTGCCAGATGGTGAAGCGTGATTCGTCACTACAGAGATCGTGTTTCTGGTGCTCCAGAGTCCAATGGCGGCGTGCTTTACACCACTCCAGCCGAAGCTTGGAATTGCACATGGCAATCTTAGGGTTGTGTGCGACTGCTTGGTCATGGAAACCCATTTCATGAAGCTCCCGACGAACAGTTATTGTGTTGACTATGCTTCCGGAGGCAGTTTGGAATGCGGTAGTGAGTGTTGCAACCAAGCACAGATGATTCTTACACGCTACACTCTTAAGCAGGCGACGGTCCTGTTCTGTGAGCTTGTGTGGCCTACCACCTTGCAGCTGAGCCGTTGTTGCTCCTAGACGTTTCCACTTCACAAAAACAGCACTTACATTTGACCGGGGGAAGCTCTAGCAGGACAGAAATTTGACAAACTGACTTGTTGGAAAAGTGGCATCCCACAACGGTGCCACTCTGAAAGTCACTGAGCTCTTCATTATGGCCATTCTACTGCCAATGTTTGTCTATGGAGATTGCATGGCTGTCTGCACGTTTTTATACACCTGTCAGCATCAGGTGTGGCTGAGTAGCCAAATCTACTCATTTTAAAGGGTGTCCACATACTTTTGCATATATCGAGTACCTGGGTCAGTTGGGAGAGAGGAGGAGTCGGAACAGGGAAGACGTCACCTCCTTATCCTTTTGGTGCTCTAGCGTAAACATCCCCATCGGACTCAAATTAGTAGCTAGCTAGCTAGCAAGATTGAGAATGCAGAGGTTATTTTTAATAAGTGCAATGTAAGTGGCTAGTTTGCATCATCTACCTTTGCTAAAACCACGGCAAAGGTTTTGCCTGCAAACTTTGGTTTCGAATCGCAACTTTCTGAGCTGTCTGCCTACTGGCTACTGAAAGAGTTTTCAGGCTTGGTCCGCCTACCCAAACTTGTGATGTGTTGGGAGAGTTGTCTGTCTGAAGAGGATCCTTCCCAGAATAATGTTTTTCTAAATGTCCAAGAGAATCTGAAATTCTCCCCAGTCCTAGTGCGGTTGCTTTAGGTCTGTGATTTCTGAGACTACTAGCTATCACTAGTTAACAGGGAACACATAAATGTCTCCTAGTCTCCCAATTATAGACTTCTTTCTGTCCCCAACACTAAAACTAAACCTGAAATAAAATAATACATCAAACTAAAACTGAATAAAAACTAGTGAATCAAGTCGGCAAAATAAGTGAAACTAAACTGAATTTCAAATCGAAAAATAAATAGAAGTAAAAACACAAAACTATAATAACCTTGGTACCACTTCAGCTCACTGTAGGAGCAGGCCAACAGCGATCATGGAGGAAGAAACAAACCTCTACATTATGTAGGGTTTTCACAGTCTATTGAATGCCCAAGGCTTATTTTGACCCCAAGTCGTTAAGAGCAGTGTTGAATAAAGGCAGGGGGCAAACACACCCTCAACGATGACATCTGTTTATCCTTTTAAGCTGCATGAATCTTTGATCCTTCAACTTTACATCGAAGACATAAACCAATTTAGTGTACATCAGTAGGATTGCCACACCCACCCAAATACCACCCAAATACCATTGTCCAGATACTGACCCTAGATACCCCTCGGTGAGGGACCAGTCCTTGATAAGATTGTTATTAAAACCTGCAGAAATTGCAGAATCTTTTTGAATTTCCAGTCCATGCCAGACCTTAGATATCCTACATCCTTTACCTTTTAACCCCACTCTTTGAACCGAAGCAGCGGGGCTGTAGATGACAGTGGTGTTATTGAAAAGATAGAGAAACAACCTCATATCAAATTATAACGAACATTTTCCGAAAACAATGAAATGGAAATATTAGAAAACGGGGGGTGAAGGGTATAACTAGAGGACTTTTAAAGGACAAAGGCATAAAAAATGGAAAATGGAGGAAGACAGACAGACAGAAAGCCTGGGTATTTATCGCAATCATTGAGTGGAATAATAGGACCACAGAAATGCTCAGTGTGGCACAGCCGGGTCTAGTTAAAGACTCAGCTATTGGGAGAGTTGGCTAATCAACTAAGCTCTCCCCGTCTTCACCAGTGACCCAGAACAACAATCTTCCTCATCCCAGGAACCCCCCATAGTGACAACACTGCAGGGACATTAAACACATACATGTACATCTTTTTTATCATTATCCTAAATGATAGGGGCTGTCCTTTCCTTTCTGCCGTAAGGTTTGAGCAGCCATTGAATTTGAGCTGAAATTAAAATCCACCAATGTATTTCTAGTTAGCTAGTTGAATAATGTTGCTATATTATGGTACAAGAAATATGTGTGCAACTGGTAATTTGAGTGAAAATGTATTTTAGTAGACTACAGAATAGTAGACTACAAAATATATGTTGTCAGCTTCTTTGTAGCAAAGTCTTGTCTATTATTCTGCTGTTTATAGACAATCCCTCCCTCCACCCACTCACTTGATTCTTAGTGGCTGTAAGACTTGGGCAGGATACAGGCCCATTGTTACTGTAAATACACTGTGGGAGGTTTCCCCTGAGAAAGATCAGCTGAACTGCAGATCTATCTTAGCCACCTGTAGGCTTCTGAACTATTCTTGATCTCATCAACATTTTCTGTCCCACAGGAGAACAAGAGACTCCTTAGTGAAGAAAAGTAAGGTACATTCACAGTGTTGTGTGTTTCCTTTGTATTTTATATTTGTATTTATTATGGATCCCCATTACTGGTCTAACAGAACACAGAGGGTGTTCTTTAATGGAAGCCTCTCAAATATAATCCAGTTATAATCAGGAATTCCCAAGGGTAGCAGTTAGACCCCTTGCTTGTTTTCAATTTTTACTAACGACATTCCACTGACTTTGAGTAAAGCCAGAGTGTCTATGTATGCCGATGACTCAACACTATACACGTCAGCTACTACAGCAACCGAAATGACTGCAACACTCAACATTGAGCTGCAGCTAGTTTCAGAGTGGGTGGTAAGGAATAAGTTAGTATTAAATATATCTAAAACTAAACGTATTGTATTTGGAACAAAACACTCACTAAGCCCTAAACCTCAAGGAAATCTTGTAATAAATATTGTGGAAATTGAGCAAGTTGAGATGACTAAACTGCATGGAGTAACCCTAGATTGTAAACTGTCATAGTCAAAACATATTGATGCAGTAGGAGCTAAGATGGGGAGAATTCGGGCTATAATAAAGCGATGCTCTGCCTTCTTACCAACACTATCAGCAAGGCAGGTCCTACAGGCCTAGTTTTGTTGCACCTTGACTAGTGTTCAGTCGTGTGGTCAGGTTCCACGTGCTGTGGTCAGCACGGCTGGCCCTTGGATGTACATAGAGAGCTAATATTAATAATATGCATGTCAGTCTCTCCTGTCTGAAAGTGGAAGCGAGATTGACTTCATCACTACCTTTATTTATGAGGTATTGACATGTTGAATGCACAGCGCTGTCTGTCTAAACTACTGGCACACAGCTCGGACACCCATACAACACATGCCACAAGAGGTCTCTTCACAGACCCCAAGTCCAAAACAGACTATAAGAGGCACACAGAACTACATAGAGCCATGACTACATGGAACTCTATTCCACATCAAGTAACTTACGCAAGCAGTAGAATTAGATTTAAAAAACAGATAAAAAACACCTTATGGAACAGCAGGGACTATGAAGCAACACAAACATTGGCACAGACATATGCATACACACACACACACTCGATAACATACGCACTATACATACACATGGATTTAGTACAGCAGATATGTGGTAGTGGTGGAGTAGGGGCCTGAGGGCACACAATGTGTTGAGAAATATGTGAACATATTGTAATGTTTTTAAAAATGTATAAACTGCCTTAATTTTGCTGGACCCCAGGAAGAGTAGCTGCTGCTTTGGCAGCAGCTAATGGGGATCCGTAATAGATACAAATACAAGGATGAAGGCGCCGGAACCTCTGGATCCAGGGCAGCAAAGCTGTTTCTGGTCAGTGTCAGTTCCGGGCTCAAAATCTCCATGTGGTGACCCCCACAGTTTTCAGCAGTGCTAACATAATTGCAAAAGGGATTTTCTAATGATCAATTAGCCTTTTAAAATTATTAACTTGGATTAGCTAACACGACATGCCATTGGAACACAGGAGTTATGGTTGCTGATAATGGGCCTCTGTACGCCTATGTAGATATTCCATTTTAAATCTGCGGTTTCCAGCTACAATAGTTATTTACAACATTAGCAATGTCTACACTGTATTTCTGATCGATTTGATGTTATTTTAATGGACAAAAAAATGTGCTTTTCTTTCAAACTCAAGGACATTTCTAAGTGACCCCAAACTTTTGAATGGTAGTGTACATGCAGCCAATTTATATGTGGATAAATACAGCCGCTGAGTAGCTGTTGGTTATGTGTGTTTGTTTGAATTAGGACTGCCCACTACGCACTGTATATTGTGTACTATCTGAATCCACAGAGGATCTAACTAGCTACTGTAGCACAACAACTGAACAATTCATCTGTCAACCTTCCAGAACAATTAGAGTTAAAAGACAATAACAACATTTTACATGGATGGGAAAACATTTAAAGATGCAAATGTTGTGCCAATCAAAATTGCTTGTTTTATTCCACAGCGGAACTATGGAAATAAAATAACTGAGTTTGGAATGAAAATATTAAAACCAAAGCTCCCTTGTTGGTGTTCTGTAATAGAGCGGACACAGCCCCTCTCAACTCTATGGCTGCTTCTTATGCGGAAAACGCTGCTACTACATTTTGCTCATGAGAGGGGATGTGGCAAAACACAGGCCAGAGAAAGATGATTAATATTAATTTATAGTTGCCGGGCCGTAGGAGCTACACTCTGACAGTGATTGAGCCATAGCTATACATTTCCTCTTTTGCTTGGTGCGTTGCAATGGCATGACGCACAGACGAAGAACAAGGATGTATTTTCCTGACACGAGTCTGGTTGTCCTATCATTTCTTCCTTCTTTGCTGTTGAATGGTGTTTTAATTTAAATGTGAAAATCCCAGGTCTCCAGAGGAGAACTATTCTACAATACCCCCCGCCCCTTCACACACCCCCAGTGTGTCTTTGGTGAAATCTCCAGCTCCCCTGTGCCTCTAACTCCTCATTTATTTTGAGACTGTGTGTGATTATAAAAACCCTCCTAAATTACTGTTTCACACAAAATTGTGTAATTAAATTAATATTGGATGTAATAATTACTTTGTGAATTCAAATGTTTCATACTCACAGCTGCATTGTTGCTTAAACCATTAGCAGTGGTCTGCCGCAATTAACGATCGCTCTAATTAGATTTCTGAGTGAGTGTGTGTGAGCGTACGTGTGTGAAAAATTAAAATATATGCATGTATTTCACAGTACCTGAACGTTTTTATTATCCACAGCTTTTACGATGGTCTCGGAACAGAACTGTGTCATTTAGCTTCAATGAGAACATGAACTTTAAGAAGCAGGAGAGAAGTTCTCACCTTTAATAGCTTGAGGTTGAAGAATCTATGTGGTGCCTGAAAGGGTACATTACTCTCAATTTCACCTGTAAGGTGATCCAGCGCTCTTGAAGAATAGCGAGATTTGTCTAATACATGTCAGGACACTGACCTAACTCTGATCACTTATTTCACTCACACCTTTTAATCCAAGGACGTGTAAATTCCCTTTCTTTAGTTTCTTGTAGGCTACCATGTTTTAAACAGAGTAATATCCAACTAAACATGTGTACAGAACATCCTCAAAACACTTTCCAAATGCCTATAAGCCACCATCAGCAATTAAATCAAAACACACAATTTCTTTCTCCTTTTGACACCTAAACCTTTCTAGTGAACTTCGAAATAACCCAATCCATGTGTAACCAGCAGAGTAAGAGTCACTTTTGCCTCTGTGTTCTGGAAATAGCAGGTGAACCTCTCTCTCTTCCTCTAACCCCCCCCCGGCAGATAAGGCTTCCATCCTTATCTGCCTGGGTAATGGTGTCTTGTTTGGTTAAGTGATTAGAGGGCTGAAACTCTTTGTGTGGTCTTGCAGATTGAACAAACAGGCACCAATAAGGAACCCTTGTCCAAAAACCACAACTCTCGCCAGAACCAGATGAACTTGTGCAGGTGATAGTTGTGGTAGCTGGAGTGTTGATGACTAGTTAAGATTTCACAACTGGGCCTCATTTGAAACCTATAAAATGCTAGTTGCATTTGATCTCCAAAAATGGCACCATAAAGTTATTCTCCAGATTGGGGAATAACAAATTATTTGGACAACTATGCTCACGACTGTAGACTAAACATGCTTACTCAACGGACTGATAGTGTGTCTGTCAGTGTCAAGATGTAGTCTAAAACAACACATCGCTTTTCTCTCAAATAGTCATATCTGTTTTCCACAGAATTATAACTGAATTTACAAAATGATTGGGTGAAAATACATAAAACCGCATTGTAATGCTAATTTAGCTAACGTATGTCCTTTGCTCTGTCCCTTTCTCGTTCTGATACAGCACTCTGTCCTGCGTTCATTAGGTGTCTGAATGTACCTCTGAGTGGCTGAGCTCGGCCTTGTCTTGTGTGGCGTGTTGTTATTCACTAGTGACAGCCTAGATTTCAGCAGCCTGTACTTCTCTCCCCTCATCACTCGGAGGGTGGGCTCCCTCTGTAGACTCTCTCTCCCACATACAGCACAATGCCCCAGCCAACCGACAGGATTATTAAGACACATTTCCATGCCAAGCCCCTCTCGTCTCACGCTTTTATTTCCCTTCACTCTCTCTCTCTTTTCTCTTTCTTATATTCTTCTACCTCAGAGCTCTCTTCTCTAAAAAGCATGTAGTGAGCGGCAGCGATAGGGGCGGTACAAGGCGGCTCTCTTGTCACAGTGGTTCCAATCAGCATGGCAAAGCTCAGGGATCATGTTTGATAATGTCAGATGGCCTAGAAAATTAAAAACCCAATTAAAGGAGCGGTCCGGGGGTCAGCTCTTCTGCATATCAAAAGCCCTCCTCTGGCTATCCGCCGCAAATTATATCCGTTAACAGCTCACTTTGCCTGCGCTGCAACAACACTGCACTTAGGGGAGTAATACATGCTTTCCTCCTCTCCTCCCTCTCCTCTCCTCTCCTCTCCTCTCCTCTCCTCTCCTCTCCTCTCCTCTCCTCTCTTCTCCTCTCCTCTCCTCTCTTCTCCTCTCCTCTCTTCTCCTCTCCTCTCCTCTCCTCTCCTCTCCTCTTCTCTTCTCCTCTCCCTTCTCCCCTCTCCCCCCTCTCCTATCCTTTCCTATCTCCTCTCCTCTCCTCTCTTCTCTTCTCTTCTCCTCTCCTCTCTTCTCTTCTCCTCTCCTCTCCTCTCCATTCCTCTCCTCTCCATTCCTCTCCATTCCTCATTCCTCTCCATTCCTCTCCTCTCCTCTCTTCTCCTCTCCTCTCCTCTCCTCTCCTCTCCTCTCCTCTTCTCTTCTCTTCTCCTCTCCCTTCTCCCCTCTCCCCCCTCTCCTCTCCTCTCCTCTCCTCTTCTCCTCTCCATTCTCCCCTCCCCCCTCTCCTCTCCTATCCTTTCCTATCTCCTCTCCTCTCCTCTCCTCTCTCTCTCTTCTCTTCTCCTCTCCTCTCCTCTCCTCTCCTCTCCTCTCCTCTTCTTTTCTCCTCTCCCTTCTCCCTCCTCCCCTCTCCTCTCCTCTCCTCTCCTCTCCTCCCTCTCCCTTCTCCCCCCCCCTCTAATCTCCTCTCCTCCCTCTCCTCTCCTCTCTTCTCCTAATCCTCTCCCTCTCCCTCTCTTCTCCTCTCCTCCTCCTCCTCTCCTCTCCTCTCCTCTCCTCTTCTCCTCTCCCTTCTCCCTTCCTCTCCTCTCCCTCTCTCCTCTCCTCTCTCCTCTTCTCCCTTCTCCCCTCTCCCCCCTCTCCTCTCCTATCCTTTCCTATCTCCTCTCCTCTCCTATCATATCCCCTATCTTCTGTTCTCCTATCCCCTCCCCTCTCTGCTTCAGACATAAACCTCTTTGCTAGGCCAGATATTGTAATTATTTAGGCTGTTTTATACCTTCTGGCGAGACACAAAGGTCTGCCGTAGGTATAATGAATTGAAAAGAGAGAGGCTTATTTATACTTTACATGTGAACATAAATCTCATTCTCCTTTTATCCACGACACACTACATTTATGTTCATAATGATCTTTCTCCTTTGAAAAATAACCAAATCGTCTCCCATCTTTTTTTGTTTGTTCCCTGAGTTACCCATGATTCATTAATTCTGGTACAGTGGTGGGGAAGTGAGGACAGAGAATAATGGGGAGCCAAGTTTAATGGTATTTGTCTCGGGCCAGACCATTAATATTCAACTTGATGTTTCTGATAACAGGGCTGGAGGCCATAAGGAGCTCTCCTCACAGGCCAGACAGCTTTTTTAAGCAGCTGGAGTGGAAGGATGCTCGCTCAACTCTCCTAGTGCAAGATCAAATGCAAGACTACACACACACACGCACACTAAACTTTCTGTTCATTGGGACTTCAGGCAACATCGGAGGCTCGCCTTAAAATGTTCTTGTACCATGTTGCTCTCTCTTTCTGTTTCAAAACAAATAGATTAAATGGGTTTCCACTAGGTTTGATCAGTTCAGGTATCTCTGTGGTGTGAATAATTGTATCAAATCATCAAATCAAGCTTTATTTATACAGCTCCTTTCATACATTGACTGCATCACAATGTGCTTTACAGGGAAAAAAAAGTTTTTTAAACAATGAAAAAAAAGCGGAAATATTTAGTACACAACAAACATAAGATAAAAAAAGTAAAAGAATGACACAAACTGAACTAAAAAGCACCCTAAACTAAAAAAGCACCCTAAGTGTCACGACTCCCACCGAAGGTGTCTCCCCTGCCTGTTCGTGCGGTGCTCGGCGCTCGTCGTTGCCGGTCTACTAGCCGCCACCGATCCCTTTTCCCTTTTCTGTTAGTTTAGTCTTATTAGTTGCACCTGTTTCTTTTGTCTTTCTTGATTTCAGGTCTATTTAAGCCTGTTAGGCCCTCTTAGGTTTGTGCGGAATTATTTTGTGTTCGCTGTCAGTTGTGGATATATTTTTGTTCTCCGGATTGTTTTGCCCTGTGTGTTTGGGCTGGTCAGTGTTTCTGCGCCCTGTGTTTGGCGTGACTGTTTTTGTGCCGGATAAATAAATAATCTATTATTGAACCCTCTGCTCTCTGCGCCTGACTCCTACCTTCCACTCCTAGTAACTAGTGACACTACGGAATAGCAAAGCTAAAAAATATGTCCACAGTTTCGGTATGAGAATGCTGTATCACGATGTGAAAGAGAATTGCAATTGATGAGCATGATATTTGGCAAAGTGACAATGTTCTACTGTTTGGAAATGCAGGTGTTTTACCATATGCCTCATGTATGGCCAGCTGAGAAATCCTTCTTTAGGGTCCAGAACATTTTTCTCCTTCAGATTTTCTTGTTTTTTTAACAGGGAAATCACAAGTTGTCAACTTCAGGTCCTTTAGCACCATCTAATTTACATTAATTACTTGATAATCCACATTAGCAGACTATTTTAAATGATCACATCCTTCCAATCAATTTCTCCCCTTGTTCCTCTCACCCAAATGTCCTGGTACATTCACGTTCTCTCCCTCCCCCCCCCCCCCCCCAAACTTTCATATTTCTAATGACAATACCAAAAAAATGCTTTTTTTCACAGAAAAAATCTAAAATATTATGTCAACATCTAAAGAAAATAAAGAAAAAGATTGAACAATTTCCTAACTACGTCGGTAGTGGGGTGAGTAGGACATTCATTTATTTTCTCTTGTGGTGCTGGGTATTTTTTCCATCAGGGTGACAGTCGGGTCTTGTGAGGGAGAGCAGAGCGAGGAGAAGCTAAAGACTGGTGCTGCATGGGAGATAGGAGGGTGACAGCTCACCTGTCAGACCAGCTCTCAGCCCTGCCTGCATGCTGAATAAGACCTGCTTTCATTCTCTTGGAAATTCAAAGGTCCAACCAAGGATACTGTGTGAGGGGAAGAAAACATTTCCTTATTTCATAGGTATATATTGTACTTTCACCATCCATCTTGTATTTATTACATGTATGTGTCGCTCCCTCGCAATAAAGAGACTGGGGGGGTGAAGAGAGAGAGTAGAGGGAGAGAGAGAAAATGGCAAAGAAAGAGAAAGAGAGAGTGCCCTGTTGACAGAGGCACGTGTCTGACAGGATGTTGATTGCTGGAACAGACATGAACCTTGTTAAACAAGTGTCCTGAATACATGAAGAGGATCTGGGAAACTGTTATGTGGCAAAATCACTAGGAAACTTTCACAATTTGATCATGTCAACCAAGAATAGTCATATCACCTTATGACAGGTAAAACTCAATGCAATTCAACTCCTGGACCTTAAAATGAGGAAAAATGATTAATTTAAGATGAAGCGTCTTCCTATGAGGAAGCACTAGATTTATTGATAATTATGATTCACAAAACATAGTAATATGTCATATACCCTACACTGTACACTTGTCAGTGTACGTGCACACGTGTCGGTGAGAGCGAGAGTGCGCATGTCGGTGAGAGTGCGTGTCGGTGAGAGCGTGTGCTGAAGAGAGCGTGTGTCGGTGAGAGCGTGTGCTGATCAGAATGTGTGTCGGTGAGAGTGCATGTCGGTGAGAGCGCGTGTCGGTGAGAGCGTGTGTCGCTGAGAGAGCGTGTCGGTGAGAGCGTGTGTCGGTGAGAGAGAGCGTGTCGGTGAGAGTGCGTGTCGGTGAGAGCGTGTGCTGATGAGAGCGTGTGTCGGTGAGAGCGTGTGCTGATGAGAGCGTGTGTCAGTGAGAGCGTGTGCTGATGAGAGCGTGTGTCGGTGAGAGCGTGTGCTGATGAGAGCGTGTGTCGGTGAGAGCGTGTGCTGATGAGAGCGTGTGTCGGTGAGAGCGCGTGTCGGTGAGAGCGTGTGTCGGTGAGAGAGCATGTCGGTGAGAGCGTGTGTCGGTGAGAGAGCGTGTCGGTGAGAGCGTGTGCTGATGAGAGCGTGTGTCGGTGAGAGCGTGTGTCGGTGAGAGCGTGTGTCGGTGAGAGCGTGTGTCGGTGAGAGCGTGTGCTGATGAGAGCGTGTGTCGGTGAGAGCGTGTGTCGGTGAGAGCGTGTGTCGGTGAGAGCGTGTGTCGGTGAGAGCGTGTGCTGATGAGAGCGTGTGTCGGTGAGAGTGCATGTCGGTGAGAGCGCGTGTCGGTGAGAGCGCGTGTCGGTGAGAGCGTGTGTCGGTGAGAGAGCGTGTCGGTGAGAGCGTGTGTCGGTGAGAGCATGTGTCGGTGAGAGCGTGTGCTGATGAGAGCGTGTGTCGGTGAGAGTGCATGTCGGTGAGAGCGCGTGTCGGTGAGTGTGTGTGTCGGTGAGAGTGTGTGTCGGTGAGAGTGCGTGTCGGTGAGAGCGCGTGTCGGTGAGAGCGCGTGTCGGTGAGAGCGCGTGTCGGTGAGAGCGCGTGTCGGTGAGAGCGCGTGTCGGTGAGAGCGCGTGTCGGTGAGAGCGCGTGTCGGTGAGTGTGTGTGTCGGTGAGAGTGCGTGTCGGTGAGTGTGAGAGGGTGTGTCGGTGAGTGTGAGAGGGTGTGTCGGTGAGAGTGAGAGGGTGTGTCGGTGAGAGTGCGTTTCGATGAGTGTGTGTGTCGGTGAGTGTGAGAGGGTGTGTCAGTGAGTGTGAGAGGGTGTGTCGGTGAGAGTGAGTGCGCGTGTCGGTGAGAGTGCGTGTCGGTGAGTATGTGTCGGTGAGTGCGTGTCGGTGAGAGCGTGTGTCGGTGAGAGTGCGTGTCGGTGAGTGTGAGAGGGTGGCTGTGGGAGATGAGGGAAGAGGCTCGTAAATGAAATCACGGTTTTATTATATGTCTGTTGTTCATTTTCTCCCTGTAACAGTCTTTAAAAGAATTAGCCATGTGGAAGAGTAAGCAGCGCTCCCTCGTCTGCCTCTGGAAATCTATTCCTCACAGTTGCTCTGTACTGGTCAAACAAATGAAATTACTGCAGCAGTATGTAAGTCATTTTATGTAAATGATAGTGTTAATGGTCTGTGTTGTGCTGCCGGCGACGGGCTGGTTTTCTCTTCTGGTGGGTCCTCCTCCCCTTTCCTCTTGCAGCATCAGTCACCACCAGTAATGAACATGTACATTCTCTAAAACTAGACTCAGATCTATCCTGCTTTCTCCCTATTCTCCCTCCGCTATATACACTAATAAGTATTCACCAAATATGACTGTTTGGCTCGGGGCTAGCGCAGTTGTGGGAGTTTATAATAGTAGTCAAGAGGATATTTAAGATGCATTGGCACAGTGATGTCAGCACAGATATCTCCAGATTGAGGATTACTGTTTGCTTGGTTTAGGGGGCTGTTTATGCTGTTATTGTTGTCTGGGGACAAACTCGCATGCAGTGACACGCTCTTGTATGAACTGAAATTGCTATATGTTCAGATCAATTATTAAGACCACGTTTTTTGTAGAAATACACAGTCTGTGCTTTGCTTGGTATAAACGGTTTAAGATTGACAAACTTTGGCAATATTCACACGGACTTGATATTCTAACATATATAAACTTTGTGTGGTATAACTGAAGTTACCACAGCATTGTTGAATACTCATTTTTGATTGGCTAGATGGTTATTCAAGAATGGACATCAAAACCAGATAATGGGACAGTTGGAAAAGATATCAGAATAACTTGCAATCATGGCTCAATTTGCACCTACACATGCTGACCATACTTGCTATAAAGTTACAGAAAGCTAAACAACCGCACAAACTGACATTGGATACATTGTAAACGCAGGTCCAAAGGGGAAAAAGCGTAGCTAGCTAGCATTAATCTTTTTTTGGAGCAACTGATGACCTAACATGGTGAGTGATGAACATGAATTTCTCCTGTCCTCTCTGCCGCTAATGCTGTCAAATCCTTCCACGGTTCGAGTTTGACCAGCTGTTTTCAGCAACTGATATCTTTGAATTCGATTGACAAGTCTGCGAGCAACAAACTAGTTAACTAGCTTCTAGACTACTGTTTTGATATGCAATGTGATCTCCCCATAATTAACAGTCAGTGTTGACGAGTGTCCTGATGAGCTATGCCTGGAAAAACCGGGCATCATCAGCTCATTACTATGGATGTATCCAAGTCAATATCAATAGAAAACAGCTACTTTGCTGTTGTTCTGGCTGCAGAGGTTTTGATTGTGTAGCCGTAGCTAGTTCGATAGCTATCAGCAAGCAAAGCATAAGGACATTACCACTGAGCCTGGCAATGGAACATAAAGAACAAACAACTAGTTTGTGTCTTTAGCAACCAAAAGATGAGAACATTTGAATTCACATAAAAATGAAAAATATCTATTTCTAATGGTGAATGTGTTCTTTCATATGCTTTTCTTTGGCAACTGTGGTATAAGCGGGATAAACACCTTCATTCTATACATTACCTTGGAAAAATAAACTCAGCTGCATTGTCCATTATTTCCAAGGTAATGTACAGAACGTCAGCATTTATCCCTTACATATTTTCTTCATTCCTCTGTCCCTATAACTGTCCTGGTTCTCGATCTCCCTCGAGCTCCTCATGTCTGCTCCCTATCCCTCCTTATCCCTGGAACAATTTATGAAGTCACGGAGCAGCCTGAGATTTACACCGGATTTTTGCTTCAGTAATCTCTGAAACTAAGAAGTGTACCCTTGCATTTCATTAAATCCTGGCTAATGAGATGAGTGTCTCTCCCCAAAGAGGGGATGATGGAGTGTCCTATGCCATGGAGCATAAATTAGTGCTGTAGGGTTAAATGCTGGAACTAACTCATGTTTCAACAAAGGCCCCTATCCAGCAGTTAAATTAACGGACATAAATACTATCAGATCAGTCTTGGTTTTGTTTCGCAAGTTATAGACGGAACTCTATTTCGATATTCTTCGGTCTACTCTCAAAATTTGAGTTGGGGTTTTAGTTTTGTCTCTTTGGCTTTTTGCTGTATTTTCTTGTCTTTGTTCTTTACTCTGCACAACACAGCCAAGGAAGAGGTGGTTTTAGGTTTTGTACTAAAGAGACATCGCTGCAGTATATGTTCCTTGGTTGTTGCTTTCTTCATTCATAACAAGGTTGGCTCAACCAATAAGAAAGT
>NC_088243.1:22749443-22804443 GCF_036934945.1 Oncorhynchus masou masou
CGGTGTAAACAGGACTGGGGTCACGGCAGAAAGAGAGTATACCGCGCTAGCTCACTACTTGAACATCTGAAGACGTTCTACCCCCCGGGTTAGAGATGAATGAGGGAGTTAGGCACAGATGTGTCAAGGCCCCAGGTGAGAGGAGTCAATGTGGTGACATTACGGTGTAAACAGGACTGGGGTCACGGCAGAAAGAGAGTATACCGCGCTAGCTCACTACTTGAACATCTGAAGACGTTCTACCCCCCGGGTTAGAGATGAATGAGGGAGTTAGGCACAGATGTGTCAAGGCCCCAGGTGAGAGGAGTCAATGTGGTGACATTACGGTGTAAACAGGACAGGGGTCACGGCAGAAAGAGAGTATACCGCGCTAGCTCACTACTTGAACATCTGAAGATGTTCTACCCCCCCCCATCTATCAGAGAGGAAAGGATTTTGTTTACATCCAACACCAGGGGTTCCTATGGTCCCTGGCTGTTTAGACCTCACACCAGCCAGCCAGACTACACCACTGGGAGAGTGAAGAGCGTGCTAACCAAATGACACACTTTACAGGGATTAAGTGTTAGCATAAACACTGGATATCGTGAGTTCGAACGGGAAACGACACATGGCTGTCCCCACACACCCTATCATATCGTTTCTCAGCAGTTGCTTGTTTTACTCAGCAGTGAGGTTGGAGTTTAAGCTCCTTTTGGGTACTTGGGGGTATCCATTGAGGAATGGTTTTCAGGTTTTGATCAGGGAGTAAGGCAAAGCTCTGAGTTTCTGATAAAACATGACAGATCACTGTTTACACGGGTGTACAAGAGACTACATTTTCTATCCTTCGGTAATGGATTTTTATTTTGAGAAAGGATTTCTACCACAAACAAAAAAAACATTTATGCATTGCAAAGACTAAACAACAAATAACTATATTTTCTTCTAAGAAGTCACTACCTACATGCATTAGCAGCCCTCATCAGTAGTAAACTTGGGAACAAAATTCAAGTGTTACTGTAAGAATTGACCATCTGGCACCAACCCAAGCTAGCATGCCACAGAACAATTGCCTTCATTGGGTTAATTTATCATGGTGGTAAGCTCAATTTACTTTTGCCAGTGTCGAGCCTTGCTCATTAAGATTCCGCTTGCCGTTTCTCCGGGCCTTCTTGTGATCATCCACACAGGGTTCACGCATTTCAGACCAGATAGGAAGCACTCTAAGGTTATCTGCCAGGCCTAAACTGTTTAAACAAAGGAAGCAAAGAAGAAGGGAGGGACTACGGTGACAATGAAGTGGCAAAAACATGAGATGGAATTAAGCCCGATAGCTCCCAATTGACAGAATGGATGTTGCTGGGTCTATATGTGTGTGTGTTTGTGTGTGTGTTCGAGAGAGAGAGAGAGAGAGAGAGAGAGAGAGAGAGAGAGAGAGAGAGAGAGAGAGAGAGAGAGCGAGAGAGAGAGAGAGAGAGCACGTGACAAAATGTATTCTGATGACTGAACAGCAGATGTCTTGCATGGAGCTGCTTTGTTGCCTGAACAGCAGGACCCTGTACTTCTGCAGGCTCTCTTCTCACTGCATTCATTTGCCTGCCAGCTGCCAATTTAGGTGAGAGAGCGAGAGAGACCTTCGTCGGCATGTCTCGGGAAGAGGCTGCCATGACTTCCTCGTCCTCTCAGCGGACCACACAATTATTGATCAAACCACCCACACCTCCTCACGCTCTCACCCAAAGAGAGGAGGCTTGGAATTTTTGGCTACTTTCAAATGAGGTGCTGTGGGTTTGGCTGAAAGCCAGTGCTGTATGTACTTCAACACTGTTTGCTGGAGATCTAGCTGGGGCACATCAGGACTCTTGTTGCAGCTGATTAGAGGGTCAAATACAGCCGGCAGAGACAGAGTGACACTGTCAGTTAGACTGTATCATTGAAACGGGAGAGCAGCATCTGTATGTCCGTTACTGTTTTGTAAGACGAAAGCACACACACTTTCGCGACCACAGGCGGAGAAGCTTGTGAATTGTGAACTCTCGTTATCCTCTCAGGTGACGGTCTCAATATACACACACTCTCATTAAGCCCACAAAGCCCTCCATTCATTAACGCCTCAGCGAAAACATACTCACAGCCCTCTGCTAAGTGCACTAGGGATGCAGTGGCCAGAGCTGTAGCCTCACTTCATCAAGACGGGCTAGCTTTGTTAACACTCAGATCACTTTCACGCCATCACAGATCACCTGCTATACCTGTGACCTCACTGAGAACCAAATCACGTCACACCTCCACTCCAGTCCATAGCTCCTTGTTGAAGAAAATATGTTATCTCAGGCGAGCGAAATACTTGGAAAGTTTTGCAAAAGTTCACTCTGTAGCTTTGTTGGAGGCAGTGGTGGATTTAGGCATAGGCGATATGGGCAGTCGCCCAGGGCGACATCTTGTCGGGGGCGGCACAGGGTGGCGCACGCACAAAAACAAACAAGAAATTATATTATTCCGAATGGTGACATTTGCTCGATCGGTTTTCTATCACTCATTTGCACATCATGTCAATGTCACCGTGTGGGACTGTGGGTCAATTAACCTTGTCGGAGTGGGCGCCCTAATTCCTGTTTTTGAGCTAGGCAGGCTACTGCCTGGGAAGGTCTCCTATCAGAAGTACGAGATGGGGGAGGGTTGGGGTCTCCCCACTGGAAGCCTGAGGTAGCACCTCTAACTTTGTACAGTACTAATGCAATTAGTTGTGCAATTTAGTTTGTGTGTTTCTTGTTTGAAGTGCAGTAGTGTAATAATCAGGTTCTCTTCTTTATAAGTGTGTTATTCTAGTTGTAAGTTTGTGTGATATAGGAGTATTAGCAATAGGGTAATAGTGTAATAATTTGATTCTCTTTTTTATTTGTATTTTAATAGTACAATTTGTTTCTATATGACTTTGTTACTTGTTTTTGATATTTATGAGTCTTATTTTTGTATATATATTTATATTTATATAGTTTCAAATTATATTGTTATTTGTGTTGTTCCAAATCTCTGAGTAAAAATGACAGTTAGTGCAGAATGGTGCTTGGGGGGTGGGTGTGGGGGGGGGTGCTGAAGGGGGGGTTCGACCAGGGAGCCATACAACATACAAGCTAGAAACGCCACTGGTTGGAGAAAAAGGTTCTACTCTCTTCTCTGACCTTGCTTGCTTTCACTCTTCAACAGCGTTTTGCATGCTTTGTTTTGTTTGACTTTCTCTCTTCTTTTCTGCCATTATCCCAATTGTCAAATGCCAGAGTGATGTGAGAGGTATAGTGGTTTGTGGGGACTCGTAACCCCATTCTAGGGCCTTGTGCTGCATCGAGATACTGTAGTACTCTCCACGTAGGACAAGATAATTCATGTAATGATAGGCTACCACTGACTTCCCTAAAATATTCTCACTTGTTACAGAACAAAGGCAAGAAGAGCAGTTCCCTTTTCTCCTCATCCCCCAAAGTCATTTCACAGAGCGAGCAGAAGAATGAGAATATCCCATTTCACAGAGTTGGGAAGAATTATAAAACATTTTTGATTAAGGCAAGGGTGTTTTTTTTTTCATTCGGATTCGGGAAGTGTTGCGAAAAAGAAGTAGAGGATTAATCTTAAGGCCATCTTTTACTGCTTATCCACTCCTTCTATCTGCCAGTTAGAGGGTCGTCTGGTGAATGACGGTGTGACCATAAGCCAGAGGCTCAGGCCCACATTGGGATTTTCTTAGGGATAATACAAAGCAGGGAGACGATTAATGATTAATAATGTACAGTTTTAGCCTAGCGGTAGCTACAGCGCCCATTGTGGAGAAGATGATATATGTAAGGGTTTTCTTGTGGTGAAGGAGAGGCGGACCAAAATGCAGCATGTGGGGTGGCCAGTCCTCTTCTGGCTGGTCCGGGTGGAGATTATAACAGAACATGGCCAAGATGTTCAAATGTTCACAGACTGTCTGTGTTGGTGGACCATTTCAGTGTGTCCATGATGTGTACGCAGAGGAACTTAAAATGTTCCACCTTCTCCACTACTGTCTGGTCGATGTGGATAGAGGGGTGCTCCCTCTGCAGTTTCCTGAAGTCCATGATCATCTCTTTTGTTTAGTTGACGTTGAGTGTGAGGTTGTTTTCCTGACGCCACACACGTGTGCCCTCACCTCCTCCCTATAGGCTGTCATCGTTGTTGGTCATCAAGCCCACTACCTTTGGGTCGTCTTCAAACTTGATGATTGAGTTGGAGGTGTGCATGGCCACGCAGTCATGGGTGAACAGGGAGTACAGGAGGGGGCTGAGCATGCACCCTTGTGGGTCCCTAGTGTTGAGGATAAGCGAAGTGGAAATGTTGCTTCCTACCTTCACCACCTGGAGGCGGCCCATCAGAAAGGCCAAGGCCCAATTGCACAAGGCGGGGTTAAGACCCAGGGTCTTCAGATTGATGATGAGCTTGGAGGGCACTATGGTGTTGAATGCTGAGCTGTAGTCAATGAACAGCATTCTTCATGGGTATTCCTCTTGTCCAGATGGGATAGGGCAGTGTGATGGCGATTGGATCATCTGTGGACCTGTTGGGACGGTATGCAAACTGAAGTGGGTCTAGGGTGGAGGTGATATGATCCTTGACTAGTCTCTCAAAGCACTTCATGATGACTGAAGTGAGTGCTACGGGGCGATAGTCATTTAGTTCAGTTATCTTTTCCTTCTTATTAGGTACAGGAACAATGGTGGCCATCTTGAAGCATGTGGGGACAGCAGACTGAGAT
This sequence comes from Oncorhynchus masou masou, assembly GCF_036934945.1. Taxonomy (NCBI): domain Eukaryota; kingdom Metazoa; phylum Chordata; class Actinopteri; order Salmoniformes; family Salmonidae; genus Oncorhynchus; species Oncorhynchus masou. Next base: position 22,754,197 of record NC_088243.1, read on the forward strand.
AGGGAGCGATTGAATATGTTCTCAATTGAGCCTTCAACGTCTGCATGTCTGACGTTTAATAGTACTTGAAAATGTAGGAGGCTGAAGCAGTGTCAGATCAGCTGTAATGATCAAATGGCTCGTTCTGGTCTGGGTGTTAGAATTCCGTACCTACTTTATTCTACTTTCACACTGTACTTTGAACCATGAAACGGTCTTGCTAACAAAGTTGTCTGGGACTCCAGTCATGTGAGCAGCACCTGTCTGTTGAGAGGGCAGGGGGCTGGCTAGGGGATTCATTGTGGGACTTCATCCATCAGTGGTTCCATTTTATATTTAATTTAGACTTTTATGAGTCTTAGAGGATGGGCCATGTCATTTCTCATTGGCATCCAGGGCTCACTCTCCAAAGGGAAGGAGTATGAATTCCTCTCATCCATGCAACACATTCGAACCAAAGTCTCCACAGATTTACAGCTCTCTGTGCATGGTGGAATACACTGGCCAAGATCTGTACCCATAAGGCCATGTGGCTTGGGTACACCTGCTCCTCTTGAACGATTGTGTGTTTGTATTTATTAGGGATCCACATTAGCTACTCTTCCTGGGGTCCAAACACATTAAGGCACTTATATCACACATAAAACAAAAGATACAACAGTACATCATATACAATTATTACACCACCAAATATCTACAATACAAAAATGTAAAAAACGTATAAAAAAAACACCATACAACAATATTACAACGTACGTGTGTGTAGAGTGTGCAGAGGGTTTTGTTTTTTGGTTGGTTTTTATGTCGTCCTTCATGCTTTTATTTTGTCTCAACACTGAGGTCTTTTGATATCATATGCTAGCATGTTTTAAGGAACAGCCTGTCTAGGTCATGTAGCATGGCCATATCAATACAGGGGGTTGGAGGGCCGTGATGAATTAACACTACGAGCATAACAGCACCTACTTCCCTATCCCTTAATATAATCACCGTCATTTCCTTTACCATGTACAGGTTTACCAACCCATATGCGGAGGGCCTTCTTACACATCTGAAGTATGCTAATATGATATCATGTTTATGGCCATGCCCTTGTTTTAAGGTCTTCTATTTACTCTATTTACTGAGCATCTACTTGCCAGAGAATTCATATATTTGTGATATACACATGGTCGCTATAGAGGAGCATTTCCTCCCTCAAAGCGGTACAGCAAAATCTATTAATATAGCATTAATCCGCAGGTTTAGTAGTATTATGCATACATGGTTTTCATTTCCGTGAGTTACGGAGGCAGAAAGATAGGCAATATTCTGGGAGGGTAATCTTCAAGGGCCAGCATCGAGTTTTATAAACTAATCCCCTCCTAATGGACATTTTTAATGTAATTTATGGCATCATTCATTACCCTTTTTGTATTAGTAATTATTTCTAAAATAGCAAAGAGCCATCTTTTCTTGCCTGGTCTTTCTTCACCTCTGATTTACCGGCCTGGCTCTGGCCTGACGCTGTCTTCCCGAGGTGTGACATTTTAAAATGTTTATAGCTCTGGCACATTAAAGGCCTCTCTGAAGGTGACCGACCATTCTCCTCTTCTCTTCCACACCAATGTAATTAATGGAATCTGCACTTTCCTTGCTTGTTCTCCTTGTGTTATTTATCCACATAGGACATGTTGGAAAAACTCCGAGAAAACAGGAAGATTTTGGCTCCCCAACATCCGCATAAACACACATTTTAGTCTATACCCCTTCCCAGGATGCATTGCACCAGGCAACGGGAGACTGCTCCACGCCAAAGCACCAAATCTTTAATATTTTATTGATCAGATCTAAACCTTCTGCCCAAAGTGGCAATTAAAATTCAATTAAACTGACTGAAAGCATCATATTAAATGTCAGCTCTTTACGAGCTCTCCTAGATAATGCTGGAGGACAAATCTTGGATATAATCACACCCTTTTTAGGTTATATTATCCTGTTCCTTCACAATAAAAGTGACACTTTTAGGTATACTTTCAATATTTCTTAAATACGACCCTCTAATTAACACATTTTATAGCCATTAAATCAACTGTTATTGGGTATTTTAATAACGTGAACTGAGTGCTTTTGTTTTACATACTGCATGATGAGAAATTATGGGAATTAGCTCTCTGGGTCTGTCTAATTCTACAGAAACACTCTAGTCTATCTTAAATTGTTATAGACAAAAGTGAAAAAATAGGATGACGAAGTCCCCTTCCACTTGTGGTTTTCTAGGAATCCACACATACATGTAGTCATCAATGTGTCACGGTCAAACTGACAGACAGTTCACTTAAACCACAACCTCTCTGAGTATCTCAGGTGTTTTCACAGCCGGGGCAAAAATGTATTCATAAAATATTATTGCAAAATGCAAATCAACAAGGTATATTGTCTTGTTTGTAAAGCCACCATTGCTATAGAGTGAAAGAGTCCGTGTGAAAGTGAATGAAATTGTAGAACAACATGATTATTCATTGACTGTCTACTACTATCAGGTCAGTCCATGAACATTTGTTTATGCCTTTATACCACACAGTCTCACTAAAGGTTAAAGGTAATTGCAAAACCATAGCGAGGCCAGTGATCCTGAAGCATCCCTACAGTAAGCCTACATCCTCTCTCCCTGGCTCTCTGTGTGAGAGTAAGAGGTGGCTGTTATTAAAGAGAGCCTCTCTGTTTCCCAATGCCTGTTTGCTCTGTGTGATTACTCTCCCCAACTCTCCCAGCAGCCCTTCTCCTGCCTCAGCGATAAAGATATTCATTTACCTGATATGAGAATCTTGTTCAACTTGGTCCCAAATGACTTCAGAGAGAGCTCGATGGAGAGAGAGCGGGAGGGGGGGGGAAGAGAGAGGAGGGAGTAGGTGCGAGAGGCTGGAAAGTATGACATGAAATATTAATCTAGTCCTAAATGCTGTTAAACATCCTGGTAAGGTGGGATGTAGCAAATAAAAAAAAGAAAATGAGAGACTTGACTATGTGTTGAGCGATCACTGTTCCCATGCAGTCCACCCTCATCACGATACAAACAACTTCATAGCGGGTGTTTAAAGAGGGAGGGGGAAAGAATTCCCAATATGGAGGTGGAGGGATAAGAGGGAAGGTGGGGTGGATTGGCCTCCCACCCAGAAAATGGCAGTACAAATCCACCCTAATGATGAGATGCATATCACTTTAACTGTGTCTGATTGAGGAGGCTTGGCATGGAGCGTGCAACGTTGGCATCCATCCACCAACTCCACCTCTGGGAAGAAGGGATGAGAGGCTCAGAGAGAGAGACAGACAGAGAGAGAGATGGATTGGTGGGTGAGAGATGTAAAGAAAGAGATATATGGAGAGAGAGAGGAAGAGAAAGAGAGAGGTGAAGAGAGAGGAGGAGAAAGAGAGAGGAGTAGAAAGAGAGAGGTGAAGAGAGGAGGAGAAAGAGAGCGGAGGAGAAAGAGAAAGGAGGAGAAAGAGAGAGGTGAAGAGAGGAGGAGAAAGAGAGAGGTGAAGAGAGAGGAGGAGAAAGAGAGAGGAGGAGAAAGAGAGAGGTGAAGAGAGGAGGAGAAAGAGAGAGGTGAAGAGAGGAGGAGAAAGAGAGAGAAGGAGAAAGAGAGAGGAGGAGAAAGAGAGAGGTGAAGAGAAGAGGAGAAAGAGAGAGAAGGAGAAAGAGAGAGGAGGAGAAAGAGAGAGGTGAAGAGAGGAGGAGAAAGAGAGAGGAGGAGAAAGTGAGAGGTGAAGAGAGAGGAGGAGAAAGAGAGAGGTGAAGAGAGAGGAGGGGAAAGAGAGAGGAGGAGAAAGAGAGAGGTGAAGAGAGGAGGAGAAAGAGAGAGAAGGAGAAAGAGAGAGGAGGAGAAAGAGAGAGGTGAAGAGAGAGGAGGAGAAAGAGAGGAGGAGAAAGAGAGAGGTGAAGAGAGAGGATGAGAAAGAGAGATAAGGAGAAAGAGAGAGGTGAAGAGAGGAGGAGAAAGAGAGAGAAGGAGAAAGAGAGAGGTGAAGAGAGGAGGAGAAAGAGAGAGGAGGAGAAAGAGAGAGGTGAAGAGAGGAGGAGAAAGAGAGAGGTGAAGATAGAGGAGGAGAAAGATAGAGGGGGAGAAAGAGAGGTGAAGAGAGGAGGAGAAAGAGAGAGGTGAAGATAGAGGAGGAGAAAGATAGAGGGGGAGAAAGAGAGGTGAAGATAGAGGAGGAGAAAGAGAGGTGAAGAGAGAGGAGGCGAAAGAGAGAGGTGAAGATAGAGGAGGAGAAAGAGAGAGGTGAAGATAGAGGAGGGGAAAGAGAGAGGTGAAGAGAGGAGGAGAAAGAGAGAGGAGGAGAAAGAGAGGTGAAGAGAGAGGAGGAGAAAGAGAGAGGTGAAGATAGAGGAGGAGAAAGAGAGAGGTGAAGAGAGAGGAGGAGAAAGAGAGAGGTGAAGATAGAGGAGGAGAAAGATAGAGGGGGAGAAAGAGAGGTGAAGAGAGTTGGAGAAAGAGAGAGGTGAAGATAGAGGGGGAGAAAGAGAGGTGAAGATAGAGGAGAAAGAGAGGAGGAGAAAGAGAGAGGTGAAGATAGAGGAGGAGAAAGAGAGAGGTGAAGATAGAGGAGGAGAAAGAGAGAGGTGAAGAGAGGAGGAGAAAGAGAGAGGAGGAGAAAGAGAGAGGAAGTGTCATCTCAAAAGCATTCTCACAGGTAAAAGGGTGAAAAGAGATGAAGGGGAGATGCTGAGCTTGTCGTTCCTCCTCGTCTTGTCATTTCACGTCGTTCCTCCTCGTCACTTCATTTCCTTTCTCTCCTCTCTCTCCTTGTTTGAGTATATTGCTCACCCATCTCCGTTTTTATTGACTCAATCTCAGGGAGCACTGTCACTCTCTATAACACAACCACCATGCAAGGCACATCGGGCAAGTTCTTGATTCTGTACTCAGTAATTTAAAGCCTTTATGGAATTGCAATTTCAGGGCTCAATGCTTGTTTTTCTAAAATGTACTCAAGGAATTAGTTACTCCAGCCGCAAATCAATTGAATTGATGCACAGTTGTAATACACTTTATGACCTCATGGTATATTGCTTCAAAAACAGCAGATGTGAAATGATGATAAATATAATGAGGGTTTCCTTCTCTCTCTCTTCGCTGTGATCTAGTGAAGTAGAGAGGGGCGTGAAGAGTGTTTCCTTCTTCTCTCTCTCTTCGCTGTGATCTAGTGAAGTAGAGAGGGGTGTGAAGAGTGTTTCTTTCTTCTCTCTCTCTTCGCCGTGATCTAGTGAAGTAGAGGGGCGTGAAGATTGTTTCCTTCTTCTCTCTCTCTTCGCCGTGATCTAGTGAAGTAGAGAGGGGCGTGAAGATTGTTTACTTCTTCTCTCTCTCTTCGCCGTGATCTAGTGAAGTAGAGAGGGGCGTGAAGAGTGTTTACTTCTTCTCTCTCTCTTTGCCATGATCTAGTGAAGTAGAGGGGCGTGAAGAGTGTTTACTTCTTCTCTCTCTCTTCGCCGTGATCTAGTGAAGTAGAGAGGGGCGTGAAGAGTGTTTACTTCTTCTCTCTCTCTTCGCCGTGATCTAGTGAAGTAGAGGGGCGTGAAGATTGTTTCCTTCTTCTCTCTCTCTTCGCCGTGATCTAGTGAAGTAGAGAGGGGCGTGAAGAGTGTTTCCTTCTTCTCTCTCTCTTCGCCGTGATCTAGTGAAGTAGAGAGGGGCGTGAAGAGTGTTTACTTCTTCTCTCTCTCTTCGCCGTGATCTAGTGAAGTAGAGAGGGGCGTGAAGAGTGTTTACTTCTTCTCTCTCTCTTTGCCGTGATCTAGTGAAGTAGAGGGGCGTGAAGAGTGTTTACTTCTTCTCTCTCTCTTCGCCGTGATCTAGTGAAGTAGAGGGGCGTGAAGATTGTTTACTTCTTCTCTCTCTCTTCGCCGTGATCTAGTGAAGTAGAGGGGCGTGAAGATTGTTTACTTCTTCTCTCTCTCTTCGCCGTGATCTAGTGAAGTAGAGGGGCGTGAAGATTGTTTCCTTCTTCTCTCTCTCTTCGCCGTGATCTAGTGAAGTAGAGAGGGGCGTGAAGAGTGTTTACTTCTTCTCTCTCTTCGCCGTGATCTAGTGAAGTAGAGAGGGGCGTGAAGAGTGTTTACTTCTTCTCTCTCTCTTCGCCGTGATCTAGTGAAGTAGAGAGGGGCGTGAAGAGTGTTTACTTCTTCTCTCTCTTCGCCATGATATAGTGAAGTAGAGAGGGGCGTGAAGAGTGTTTACTGCTTCTCTCTCTTTTGCCGTGATCTAGTGAAGTAGAGAGGGACATGAAGAGTGTTTACTGCTTCTCTCTCTCTCCGCCGTGATCTAGTGAAGTAGAGAGGGGCGTGAAGAGTGTTTACTTCTTCTCTCTCTCTTTTCCGTGATCTAGTGAAGTAGAGAGGGGCGTGAAGAGTGTTTACTTCTTCTCTCTCTCTTCGCCGTGATCTAGTGAAGTAGAGAGAGGCGTGAAGAGTGTTTACTTCTTCTCTCTCTCTTCGCCGTGATCTAGTGAAGTACAGAGGGGCGTGAAGAGTGTTTCCTTCTCTCTCTCTTCGCTGTGATCTAGTGAAGTAGAGAGGGGCGTGAAGAGTGTTTACTTCTCTCTCTCTTCGCCGTGATCTAATGAAGTAGAGGGGCGTGAAGAGTGTTTACTTCTCTCTCTCTTCGCTGTGATCTAATGAAGTAGAGAGGGGCGTGAAGAGTGTTTACTTCTCTCTCTTCGCCGTGATCTAGTGAAGTAGAGGGGCGTGAAGAGTGTTTACTTCTTCTCTCTCTCTTCGCTGTGATCTAATGAAGTAGAGAGGGGCGTGAAGAGTGTTTCCTTCTTCTCTCTCTCTTCGCCGTGATCTAGTGAAGTAGAGAGGGGCGTGAAGAGTGTTTACTTCTCTCTCTCTTCGCCGTGATCTAATGAAGTAGAGAGGGGCGTGAAGAGTGTTTACTTCTTCTCTCTCTTCGCCGTGATCTAGTGAAGTAGAGAGGGGCGTGAAGAGTGTTTACTTCGTCTCTCTCTCTTCGCCGTGATCTAGTGAAGTAGAGAGGGGCGTGAAGAGTGTTTACTTCTTCTCTCTCTCTTTGCCGTGATCTAATGAAGTAGAGAGGGGCGTGAAGAGTGTTTACTTCTTCTCTCTCTTCGCCGTGATCTAGTGAAGTAGAGAGGGGCGTGAAGAGTGTTTACTTCGTCTCTCTCTCTTCGCCGTGATCTAGTGAAGTAGAGAGGGGCGTGAAGTGTTTACTTCTTCTCTCTCTCTTCGCCGTGATCTAATGAAGTAGAGGGGCGTGAAGAGTGTTTACTTCTCTCTCTCTTCGCCGTGATCTAGTGAAGTAGAGAGGGGCGTGAAGAGTGTTTACTTCTCTCTCTTCGCCGTGATCTAATGAAGTAGAGAGGGGCGTGAAGAGTGTTTACTTCTTCTCTCTCTTTGCCGTGATCTAGTGAAGTAGAGGGGCGTGAAGAGTGTTTACTTCGTCTCTCTCTCTTCGCCGTGATCTAGTGAAGTAGAGAGGGGCGTGAAGAGTGTTTACTTCTTCTCTCTCTCTTTGCCGTGATCTAATGAAGTAGAGAGGGGCGTGAAGAGTGTTTACTTCTTCTCTCTCTTCGCCGTGATCTAGTGACGTAGAGAGGGGCGTGAAGAGTGTTTACTTCGTCTCTCTCTCTTCGCCGTGATCTAGTGAAGTAGAGAGGGGCGTGAAGAGTGTTTACTTCTTCTCTCTCTCTTTGCCGTGATCTAATGAAGTAGAGAGGGGCGTGAAGAGTGTTTACTTCCCCTATAAAATGCATGTAATGTCTTAGTCACGGCCACTGACAAAACCAGATTCATGTCATCATCTCTTTTATTAAAGATAAGTGTGGCACTGCACTCAGGAGACAGAGAGCGGCACATAAATCTCAGGCAAAATGAGCTGTCAAATAATCTCTAATCAGAAATTAAATCTGCGTACATTAAGGGGAAATTTCCAAACATCAACATATGTGAAAATTGTATTTTAGTGTCCCACCAACCTGAGATATAACCAACCACGTGTCCTGCTCCAAGCAGCCGCCCAGTCATTACATTAAGAGAGATGAGCAAGGTGGAGGGGGTGACGGAGGGTGAATGGGGGGACACAATTAAAAGAGTTGCCGCAGAAGGACATAATGTTGATCCATTCTAACAATTAATCAGCTGCATGTGTTAGACAGTGATGGGTGACCCGGCGCGGAAGTGACAAAATTATTATTCATCCCGTGTTTGGGACCAGGGATCCAGAGTCCCCCTCGCCGCCACCCCCTCCTAATACGCCTCAGAGGCACCCTGATGGAACCCCGTCATTTATTCTGTCTCTCTCCGTCAGCCGTCAACCTGTCTTCTGCCAGAAAATGAACATTATCTGTGCTCCAGAGACGTTTAACACCAGGGCTAAGGCTTATGAATGTAGGTTATAGACAGGCAGAAATATAAGACTGTGATAATGTTCTTGCCACCATCGCAGATCCAAACCCCCCCCCCCCCTCTTCCTCCATCTCTCCATCTGCCCCTCCCCATCCGCTCACATAGAGAAGCCTCCTCATGACGAGCGGAAAATGTGAAGATAAAACATGGGTGGAAAATTAAAAATAAACACATAGTTTGATTGCTCTTTGTTCTGTAAATGATTGTCATGATGAAATGGAGCATTTTTAAACAAAAAATGTTCTCTCTCTTTTCCCTTCTCATTGCTCAGGATCTGTCAGAAACAGGCAGACAAGTCATCTTTATGGCGGAAATTACCAGGAATTGATTCGGAATAAAAGTCGCATGCAATTAGAGATGGTGTCCGACCACATTAGAAGGGTTGTGGGTACACTAAGTGTCTGGCTCCACCCAAAATATTGATTGAGGTAATTCGTAATACATCAGATGACCTCATGACAATATAGCGCTTTGACCATACATGGATGATCCATGTACCATTGGTCCTTCAGACCATAATATTCATGGTGCATGGTATTTAGACTTGACATACTCCCACAGACCATGCATTCTCCCACAAAATATACCCTTTCTGCTTATCTATTCACATTGCTCTCCTCTTTCCCTCATCATATCCGTTTCATATCACTAATAACTGAGTAATATCTCCATTTCTTCTGCTCTGTCGTCCTCTAACTGCTCTGTCGTCATCGTCACCCCCCTATTCTCCCTCTCTCCATATGGTCAGCTGGTCACCTGTCCCCCGCTCATGACCTTGGTCATTACTTCCCCCATAAAGCCATGGTCTTAAAGCTTACTTGTCTGGAACAGGTATGACCATCCAGGCCTCTGCTGACTGCCCAATATGCTCCATGTTATTCTAGGATCATTTACGCTAGCTAAGCCCGGGCAATGACATACATTTTGTTGAAGCTCATTGGCTTAGTGAGGTCTCATCGCTTCGACAATGAGATACCAGGCCATAAACGAGAAGAAGATTGTTAGGGCTAGTCGGATCATTGGTCAGAATTCTCTAGATAATGGTGCATACTTTATTGAGATGAAAAGTTCAAATAAAAGGAGTATGTTGGGCTACATACTTTTCTATGAAGATGTAAGGAGCAATATGCCTATAACAGTTTTATGTTATGGTAATTAAGCCTCTAAATATGAGAGGAGTTTGCTGACAAATAGTAGCATTAACTACATCCACATAACATAGAATCAATCTACAGTCTCTGGATGTATGTAGACACTTTAATGGTGCAATGATGTATGGCTGAAAGTAACTTTTAATGCACCGAGCTATAAGCAGTTTATGCTTTAGGGTCTAAAGCAGATTTTCTGTGCCGTTGGCTTAGTTGCTTGAAAGTATGTTTAAAACAAGGCCTATTTTCATGTAGCATTAATAAGACATTCATAAATGGCCTTTAGTTGTGGCCAATCTCTCATCGTTAACAGGACTCTCCTGAAACATACACCAGTGCTGAAACGGATGCAAGCCAACAGCTGAGGCTGGGGCTGAACTGTGTGCGTCCCCACACTGGCCCCTTGTGCTCCAGGCCAGCTAGCATTCACACCTACTCACCATAACTTTATCACGGCTTAGATACCTTTCATCATGCAGTGCCAATGCTGTGCTGGCACAATTAACTTCGAGGTGATGTTTACTTCCTCCTTTTCATGAGCAGAAATAAACCACTCTCTAGATAGACTACATCACCTCCCCCATGGGAGGCAGCTCCCCCTGTGAGAGATGGGTGTCTTTGAGGAGGTTACGTCACGCAGCTGTCGTAACTGAGCAAAGCACCTGGAGGGAAGACATGTTGTCAAAGCACATTAATCATGGCCCACCATCAGAAACAGATTCCCTTCATAAGCAATTTCACTCATTAGAGTCATGGCGCTCATCGGCGCTACCACCAATGAGACAGGGAGAGGGAGTAAGGGAAATGGAGGGCGAGAGTCAGAAAAAGGGAGAGAGCAAATGGCAGGGAAGGAAGGTTCCGCTTAGTTGAGGGATAGGAGGGTGTGGGATGACAGCTTGTACACAAGTCTGTAAACAAGAAATTACAGAGGTACGAATCAATCAAGACTTCTGGTTTCCACAAACCCCCATGTTCCCTCAAAACACTATGTCCCCACTTAATCCCCATGTCCCCTCAAAACACAATGTCCCCACTAACCCCCATGTCCCCTCAAAACACTATGTCCCCACTTAATCCCCATGTCCCCTCAAAACACAATGTCCCCACTAACCCCCATGTCTCCTCAAAACACAATGTCCCCACTAATCCCCATGTCCCCTCAAAACACAATGTCCCTACTAACCCCCAAGTCCCCTCAAAACACAATGTCCCCACTAACCCCCATGTCCCCTCAAAACACAATGTCCCCACTAACCCCCATGTCCCCTCAAAACACAATGTCCCCACTAACCCCCATGTCCCCTCAAAACACTATGTCCCCACTTAATCCCCATGTCCCCTCAAAACACAATGTCCCCACTAACCCCCATGTCTCCTCAAAACACAATGTCCCCACTAACCCCCATGTCCCCTCAAAACACAATGTCCCCACTAACCCCCATGTCCCCTCAAAACACAATGTCCCCACTAATCCCCATGTCCCCTCAAAACACAATGTCCCTACTAACCCCCAAGTCCCCACAAAACACCATGTCCCCACTAACCCCAATGTCCCCACAAAACACAATGTCCCCACTAACCCCCATATCCCCACAAAACACAATGTCCCCACTAACCCCCATATCCCCACAAAACACAATGTCCCCACTAACCCCCATATCCCCTCAAAACACAATGTCCCCACTAACCCCCATGTCCCCTCAAAACACAATGTCCCCACTAACCCCAATGTCCCCACAAAACACAATGTCCCCACTAACCCCCATATCCCCACAAAACACAATGTCCCCACTAACCCCAATGTCCCCACAAAACACAATGTCCCCACTAACCCCCATATCCCCACAAAACACAATGTCCCCACAAAACACAATGTCCCCACTAACCCCCATGCCCCCACAAAACCCGTGAGCTCAACTTTTCCAGCTATCTCTAATTGTATTCCTCCGGATTCCCAAGGAGTAGACGTAACATACACAGGCCTGGGTTGGTTTCTTAAAGACATAAACTCCCCTCTCCATCTCTCCAGTCCCTCTGAAGTCAGACGTAGTGATAAGTGGCTTCCCCCGTTAGTTAATCATGGACTCTGGGTCAGGATCCATTTTGTTTAAGCTGACCCAAGACTAACTAAGATGTATTAATACAAGTTAGATGGATCTTTTGGATAAGTCAAATTATAAATACATACACATTATTATTTTAGAGGCCAATCTGCATTTGGGTGATGTAAGAGGATTTTGTATGCAGAGTAGTATTGCCTGTCTGAGATCCCCACTGACATAGTGGTATTTTTACACACAGCTCCAATTCCCATAGATCCTCTTCCAACAGTACGTCTGAAATGGTTGAACCCCTTCATAATCCCCTATCCAGTCACAGTCATTACTCTGTTCGGGCTCCAGCAGGCATCCAAGGTCTCACTCTGTTACTTCTCTTGAAGCGGAGCCAACAACCACATGACTTAATAAATGGTGACAAACATAAGTCAGCACTCTCATCAGTAGCATCCCTTGGCAACGGGGACAGGGGGAAGGCCACAAACATGAACCATGTAGGGTCAGCAGGGGAGGAGAGAGAGACTATCTACCTCATACAACCCATTTCTATTTCTATGGTATAGCCCTTCCCTTATTCAATTGACCTAACCTGTCTATAGCCAAATGACGTGGTATACACTGTTTACGATAACACTGCCTTTCAGCCTCAGATCTCTTTATTCTGCTATGTAGGGGGTTCTGTTTGCCTGTTTGCCCATGTAGCCTTCCATGTTTTCGTAGAAAAACTTTGTTAAAGAGGGGGTCACCCTATCTTCATCCTCCCACTAGGCTGGCACCATGACAGTCAGACAACTCAATTCAGGCTACAATCCAACGCCAAACTGAAGTCTGAAGCTTTGATCAGTAATGGTGGCATTACCTCTGTAATATGTAGGCTATTGTACATGTGATTATTCAGAGATGACGTGGTAAAGATTTTGAGATGAGACAGGTCTGTATTTGTCAGTCGCGTTAATAATCACCTACTTGGAGGCAAAACGTCAAAGTTCAATCAGGGATTCCAATAAACTGACCTGTGATTTAATGACTAATTCATTGTCTCCTTTATTACCTTCATTGGCATAAAGCGGATGAATAACTGTAGCAAGGTTAAAAACAGTACCACCGTGCTGCTCCTTCCTCTGTTATCAATCATTCTTTGGTTTCATAGGAGAGCAGCGGAAATTGGGAGAAAATGAGTAATCCGCTTGATGGATTGCAGCGTAGGTAAGAGTATTTCCTTAAGATATGTGTGCTTATTGGTAGTAGAATGAGAAAGTGGATAGGTAGCAGGGTATGAATGGTTATTTCATGTGTTAGTGGGGGAAATAAGTCATCACCAACAAAAGAAATAATGATAATTTGTATAAAAAAACATAACCATACTGTATCTCAACAACTCCCACTTGGTTGCAAGAGAAAAACAAAAACCCCAAACACAAATTCTACCAAACTAGAAAAAGAGCTGGAAAATAACTTTAACTTGATGTTTGACAGATTCTATACTTCTTCCCTCCATACCTTCCTACTCAGAAATTCCAAGGAGACAGAGATGAGCTAGCAAACAGAGGCAGGATGAGACAGAGATGAGCTAGCAAACAGAGGCAGGATGAGATAGATATGAGATAGCAAACAGAGGCAGGATGAGACAGAGATGAGCTAGCAAACAGAGGCAGGATGAGATAGATATGAGCTAGCAAACAGAGGCAGGATGAGATAGATATGAGCTAGCAAACAGAGGCAGGATGAGATATATATGAGCTAGTAAACAGAGGCAGGATGAGACAGAGTTGAGCTAGCAAACAGAGGCAGGATGAGACAGAGATGAGCTAGCAAACAGAGGCAGGATGAGATAGAGATGAGCCAGCAAACATATGCAGGATGAGACAGAGATGAGCTAGCAAACACAGGCAGGATGAGACAGAGATGAGCCAGCAAACAGAGGCAGGATGAGATAGAGATGAGCTAGCAAACAGAGTCAGGATGAGATAGAGATGAGCTAGCAAACAGAGGCAGGATGATGTGAAGGAGCGATGGAGCGAAGGAGAGAGAGATATGGGGCATACAAGGCAGCATGGCTTCTTTGTTTACCATTCCTTATTCCTATCACACATGTCTTGGCTGCATCTCTGGGCTCTTTCCTGTCTTGGCACAGTCATTTCTGACAATGTTAATGATTTACAGTAAAACCCTCATCATAGGATGATTTGTGACATGTAAGATTGCTGGGAAGTGGCTGGAAACAGGTGAGGACTAGGCAGGATTCTGTGGGGAGAGTTTGGGAGCCAGGGACGCCTTGAAGATATAGCGATTCATTATATTTAAGACAAGTGTGACACCCTACTTCAAGGAGGCTGCACCCATACATATCGAGGGGGTGGTTTTTTGTGTGTATGTGGTGGCCAAAGTGGGGAGTGGGGTAGGCAAGTACAAAGGAATGCCTGGCTGTTTTTGGAGATGACATAGAGCTAGGAAGCAGGGAGATGGAGGCAGGAGGCTGGGAAATAATGGGTAATGGACGGGTTTAGCCTGAGGCTATATGACTGCTCTGCCTACTGCTGTATAACTAGTATATTTATAATTCAAATACATACCTTTAATAATTAACCACCAGTGAATATTAAAGGGGAAGAACGTGCAACCAGGATATCATGTTCAGATATAGTTAGTATTTTTTTTTTTTAATGCAGCGAGGAACAAAGAATACAGCTGTGATACCAAAGTTGCCTGCTATTTTTGGGGCATTTCACATAACCTAGAACTGGGTGGTTTACAACCCAAAATGTTGATTCTACAGTTTCCCATGGTCTGAATTGAGAGGCGGTGAACAGCCAAGACAATTTTGGTGTATTTTACATTTCTGTCACTAAGATGTAATCCAATAAGCAGAGTATTTTGATAAATTAGTTGTGTATTTTGACAGAAGACATTAGGTCATTGTTGTTTTTTTCAAAAGCATATTCCTCTATCCTGGGCATTGCTCCATGAATCGCCATGACGGGAACTCCCTGGAAACGTACTGTTAAGTAACACAAGCTATTCTCAAACGTTCTTAATGGTTGTCAGGTTGTCACGTTGTCAAACCACTCCTCAACTGTCTCATTGGAAAATGAAGCTAATGTGTTGCTGCAATTTCACTCTTTTCTCCATTTACCTTGATGCTATGTCATGCAGCATTCATCTAAGTCCATATGAGGATAGTCACGATGTTAGGAAGATAAAATTCTGATGTCCAAATAGAAAGTCATGATGGAATTACTTAAAATGTTATATTAAGTTGACCTTACAGTATGTAGTTACTCTGTATGTAACTACTTATTAGTAACACGTAACATTGCATGCTGTTACCAAATACATTGTAATTCAATGTAACTACAATATACTTACCAAACCTCATGCACAATATATTGTGACTGAACTGCCTTTGAGGGAAAGATCCCAAAGAGACCATCTGTTTTGTACACAAGCAGTATAGGAACATGTTATGCTAACACTAGAGCACAACAAAAATGAATACATTTGCATATTCTTATTAAGAAGTGGGTTGTGTCTTTGTGAAGAGCCTCATCTTTGATTCCCTTCTTTAATGTATCTCATGCATATTGACGATTCACTGGAAATAAAGTTGGTTAACCATAGCATGGGCTCAATTTGCCCTATTCATTTTTTTCCTGGGTTAATTAGTAAGTGAGAAAATGGAAAATGATCTCATTCACACTAATAGATTACAATATTTCCACTTGGTAATGATAGGATGAACATGGAATCCTCATTCCACTGAGGGAATTGGTAATAGATACAATACTCAGGCATATAATGGGGATGGCAAGAGACTAAACCAGCTAGCTAGGGGAATTCTTCATTCAATTTCACTCCCAAAGTACTTCCTTTTGAGACATGTTGATCTTTTACATTATGGCATGAGTATCTTTGCTTTTGACTCGTGTCAATAGAAGAGACACAAATATCTAGTTCCTTCATGACAATGCTACAACAGAATGTGCAAACATAAGGGAAAATTGAGCTGATATCAGTATCTTAGTCATAATTCTACTCGCATTCCGTGATTCTCCCATACTGTCACTATACAACTTACAATATGTAACGTTGAAATGAAAAGCCCTGAACTTCCATCGGCATTCCCCTCAACTTCATCTCCCTGCTCTCACTATCACGCCTAAAACAATCTCAATGGAGAGAGCCAATAGTTAAATGTGCATTCAATTACATTTGATCTCCATTTGGAAAGTGTAATATTTCCTTATGTATTACATTGTCTGCTGTGCTTGCTCTCGGGCTTGTGGAGGATTATAGCACTGGGAAATGAGAGACGTGTATGAAATCAGAATAGAAATGTTCAATTACTCATTTATGTATCATTTTACTTCCTGTAACTTAATATTTTATGGAATAACTTTTAACTAACTGACTCAAAGGGAATAAAACTGAATATTGGGCTTCTATAATGTACCATTTACTAGAATATATTGAAAAGAGAAGTACTCTTTGCTGTTACTTTTCTGTTTTGTAGCTTCTCCAAATTCTCAAATCACCATCACATTGAGGTTTACGTATTCAGGACATGAACACTATTTCAGTAGAACCTAAGGTTAAAGACAGCCTCAATGTTCTTCTTACATGTCAAAACTCTGGTCTTCCTAGGCCTCACTAGTGGCCCCACTCGAGTTCCATCTCCTTGTGACAGTCTGTCATGAGTCTAGCCACAGGCCCCGGAGCTGCTCAGAGGAGCAGGGTAGGAGGAATGCGGTCAGACACAGTTCACCTGGAAACTTACAGAGAGCATTAAGACAAGTGTGAAAGTACATCAAACTCTATTGGGTGGCAGGTAGCTTAGCAGTTAAGAGCTTTGGGATCCCCGAGCTGACTAGGTGATGAAAAGAGAAAAAAAATATGCCATTGTGCCCTTGAGCAAGGCACTTCAACCTAATTGCTCCTGCAAGTCGCTCTGAATAAGAGCATCTGCTAACTGACTAAAAATAATTTAAAAAATACTCAAATGTACTGCGACCTATAAACCTACTACAAATAAAACTTATTGTTAACATATTGTTATTTACCTTCTTTCTCTTTTGCACCCCAGTATCTCTACTTGCACATCATCATCTGCACATCTATTACTTCAGTATTAATGCTAAATTGTAATTATTTTGCCTCTATGGCCTATTTATTGCCTTACCTCCCTAATCTTCTACATTTGTACACACTGTACATAGATATTTCTATTGTGTTATTGACTGTACATTTGTTTATGTGTAACTCAGTGTTGTTGTTTTGGTCACACTGCATTGCTCTATCTTGGCCAGGTCACAGTTGTAAATGAGAATTTGTTCCCAACTGGCCTACCTGGTTAAATAAAGGTGAAATAAAAAATAAATAAATAAATAATTAAACAAGCCCTGCAAGTTTGTTTTTAAGAGAAAAGTGTAATTTAGTGCACAATTGCGATGTGACACTGAAGTTAATATTTGTTGGGGCCTGCGTTATTCACACGCTAATATACCCACAATATGAATTCATGAAAAATAAATGTACTCATTTCCAGTGTGTGTACGAGTGTGTGTATCTGCCCTAGAATAGCTGTCAAGTGTGTATACACACACGCTATATTCTCCCATCCTCTTAGAATGGCTGCATGTTCCGTGAGGCCAAGAAGATATCATCACATTTGAATTTCATTCCAAATGGCCAGGAGCTGGAGGAGATATAGTGAACTTGTCTTTATTCCCTCCATTTTGTGTTCTTCAGGCTTATCACACGGCAATTTGTGAGAAATGGCTTTCCCCTCCTTGTTCATCTTCAAGCTCATCAAATAAAATATAAGATTCATATGTTAAACATTGAAGTATTACACTTCTTTACTGTACTTAATAATTAATGGGCCCAGCCTATTGCTCTATGAATATTTACATGTAAAGTATCCCTATGAGCCCTCAGTAAGCCAGAGGGAGGGAAGTGTGTGTGTTTGTAGTATTAAACACTCAAACATTCTTTCAGACACTATTTCGCCTGCAACCATGAAACACACCCACTAAACCATTGCAAGTATTTTATTTGTTGTTTCACAATGTCGCCCATTCAACCTCCGTTTAGACGTGGCAAGTCAAATTACAGGTACTCTGGTTGAACGCAGTTCTGAAATCCCACAACACTCCTTGTCTAGTTGCAAGTCGACAGGAGCAGAAACGATGAGTCTCTGATTGAATTTCCTCAGCATTTACATTCATCGTTGAATTTACCTACCACTCATTTTGTTGTTCTTGAGGTTTCTTAAAAGATGTGGGCAAATCACGGTGTCAGATGTGCACAAACTTAGGTAATATCATGAGATATATGTAATGTAATGTAACGGAGACTCACAATGCTGGAATGTCTCGCTGCTCTTTTCCCTTGTTGTTGCAGTCAATTCACTTCCTAAACCCGTAATGACTCTGAAGGGGGCATTACATGAAACGTGTGGTTGTCTGCTGTACTTGTATCCTTCACAACATTCAGTTGAAACATTAAGAATCTAGCCCATAAATATCCCTCTGTAATAGAGGACATCCGTACAATCATTTACCTACTTGCTTTTCTTTGAATATAATTTAGTTATCAAAAACCAAGGTACCAGTAAATCATATATTTATATGGGTATAACATTGCATGTGATGAGATCCCATAGAATGTTGTGTGACACCCTGGCATGTACAGATACAGCAGTCGTTGATTGCCCAGAAGGCACTGCTTCACTACAACAAGCAGACTCACTGGTGAGATTGACAACCTTTGACCTTTGAGTTGACTCATGGAGTAGTAAACCAGAAGTGTAATCAGAAACATATAGAATATCTAATGGTAAGGTTGCTCTCACAGTCACCCTGAGGATACGAGGTGTTGAATATGGACGTCTAGAACGTGTGGTACAGGCTATACTATTCTATAATAGGTGAACTCCAGCATGTTTGGTTGCAGTGATATATATCTAAAGAATTGGTGTCTGACTGTTGTCAGTGCCTCTCCTCTCGGCAGGTCCCCTTACTCTTCAGATCTCCTCTCTGTCTCCTATGTGGATAAGTGGCTGGCTGCAAAGGCAACGCTGCTCTTTGATATTTCACTCCTCATTTGAATCAGCGGTCGCTTTATTTGACAATGTGTGGTAATTACCTGGGTACCTTGTTTGATCATGTGAACTCCTGCAGAACTGAGGGGGGTTTGGAGAGGGTGGGGAGGAGATAGAGGGGGAAACACAACACAGAGACAGGAAGGAGCAGGAAGAAAACAAAATAGGAACAAACATGCCATCTGCATTTGTTTACCAGCAACTTTATTATTTTTATTTTTCTCTTACAATCATCTGAGATGTCATGGATTAGATGTGATTTAAGTTAACGGAGACTGGTTGATTGGTGTGTGTTTTCAAATGTACGCCAGCCGGTGTTTGCAATCTCGAGGGCTCATGTGAGTATCAATGAGGTCAGTCAGTGAGGGTTTCCAACAGAAATGTGACCTGGGAACTGTAGATCATATGAAATACACAGGACGCTCACTGCATTCAGAGTAGTCAGAGACTGAGAGACCTCTTGGATTCATATGACCTTTCACTAGTTACATCATGAGCCCTATTATGTTTCTTAATAGCTGTTTTGTCAACTTCAGGTTGTCATCGGGTGAGCAGAACTGTCAATAGTTTGTTTCAATTTATTTTATTCCAAAACTATACCTTTAAAGCTGGAATCCTTAGTTGCTACATCCATTGATGGACCTATAAATGAATGATATATACCCATTGATTCTTGAAGAATATGTATATATGAATATAGTAGTGGATACAGTTCTCCAGGCCCATCTCTCAGATTTTTTACCAAAATAAAGGTAAGAGCCCCATTTGTTATTGTTTCAATTAAGGATTCAAGCTTTAATCAAGTCTAACAAGGCTGTGCTTGACTGTAGGATCTTTATATCTACCCAGTTTATGTCAAACAGAAATAAAAGACAAAGCAATCGATAATGCAAAACAGAAAACATGAAATGTCATCACACATATTTAATGTTTTAAGGACTATTACAAATACACACACAGATACCTCGAATGTTGAGCTTGTCATAGTAAACTTTATTACCACAGCATAGGGCACTTGACTTTAACACGCATGGGGAGTAAACGATAATGGCACAGGTGACTCAACTGGAGATACAGCGTCTAACATTTATCCAAGAATGTTATTACACACGTTCTATATGAAAACTTTGCTAACATCGACTTCTTACGCATAAGCTTCATTACATGGATGTCTTAAGCAGCTTTAAATCCATACTGCGGTTTTCGTACAGTGTCTGGAGCTTGAGTTAAGATAGGCCTATAGTTATCTGTTTTGTTGGATGTGTGTCTGGCAAACATCCCGAGTGTTAACGCTGCATGGGTAATTATGAATCTTAACACGTCTGCCATCAAGACTGGCATAAAAGCACCTCCAATTGTCCAGAGGGCAACCCAACGCATTCTATTTGCGTTCTTGATTATTCTGTCCGATTTCACTCAATTCCGAGGCATAATGCAACCATGAAAAGACTTAACACTTATATTTTTTTCCCCTCTGTATTGGACAAACAACTCAAGGGTGGAATTTATGTTAAGCTTAAAGTGGAGAGGGGAATTAAGACAATTTAATAACGGCTTAAATAGACGGGGTAGTGTCTTTGGTGCCTAAAGCCATATTTCCCTTTGATCAGCGAGGGAGGGTGACTTTATTGGACATGTTTCTATTTCCAAATCCGCATAACAGCCAACGATGCATGTCTTTCCTATAATGTAGGCCTAGATAAGGAAGAGAGCGTTTGATGTGTAATAAAAGGTGGGTCCTACTGCCTCTTTAAGCCCCTTAAGTCTGAGAAATGATGAGCGACAGAGGCACCGAGAGAGGGTCACCGCTATTAACTTCTCGGTTTCTCGGGCTCCACTTAAACTTCTCTCTATTACATGTCGTAATGTGGGGAGATGGGCACTATACGTGTCCACCTAGTCAATCCCAAAATAACTGATAGTCTAGCTACACATTTCTTTATATATGCTCAGCCTGTTCGATATGAAGGAGACAAAGGATTAGACTATAGTTACGCTAGTCTTTCACACCCAGTGTTTCAGGATAAACAAACAATACAAGGTCATTACAGTAGCATTTGATGCATATGACTGTAGTCCTTGCCACAGTCACCTATCTCGCCATGCCTGGCTGAAACCGTGCTTCCGTCTGGGAGGGACGGCAGCACTCCCTAGCCTACCTCTGTGTAAAAAGTATGATAGCCTATAATTTGCAAGGAAACCTGAGTGTCCTTATGAGAAATTGTGGTTGGATTTGAAATTCGTTTTGGATACATCAAACCAGTATTACGACTAAACATAATCTAATTTGTATTGACCTTGGGGGATTCTATTATATATAATGGAATTGATAGTGGCGCTACATGAATGTTTGGACGATATCGATGGGGATTAAATAATACATTGCAGAGACATTCTAAAAGATCTTTATTTTCAGAAATATGACAGTAATTGAAACGAGTTTATGGCTAAATAAATCCAGCATATTTGTATGATTTCTGATAAGAGTGAAACTGGTGAGTCTTTGTTGTTCATTTTATTTGACAACACTACACGAACAACGGATTGCAACAGTAATAATAACAACAGCCAAATAAATAGCCTAATAATAATAATAATAATCACAATTTCACATTAACGTGAATTCAACATATTTTCCCCTGATAAAACTAAATTGAATTTCAAGTATTTCATCAGAGTTTCATGTGCCATTTTTTTTTATTACAGCAGTTATCTATTGGGGGGAGATTTCATGTACAGAAAAAAACACGTTTGTGTAATTGCATTGAGCGGATGAATGGCTGTGTACCAGTAAATTCATTTACATTAATTGAGCCAGAAACCATAACTAATGATGGTCCCAACTGTCACTGTGTTTCTCGTCAATGCAATGGTAATCTTAAAACGAATGGTACAATGTTGGTTACCTTTATTTTGATCTTACACATTGCCATGCGTGGTACACATTACACTCATAAAAATGGTTCTGTGGTATACACATTATGCTCAAAATATGTATTAAATATAGGGCCTACCTAAGGCATTCGAAACAAAAGTCTCTCCTCATAAAATATATATTTCAAATGGGCCTATTTTCAACTGTAAAATACCTTCAATTGCAATTCAAACATATGGGCTTATGGTTTATATGTGAAGTTAATTCGTTATGAACAGTGCATATTTTTCGTTGTCACGAAAATGTGTATTTCATAAAGATGACCTATTTTGAAATCATTTGTAATATAGTGTCGCGCTTCAACATTTGGTGTTTGTTCAATCCGCCAGATGTCACTAGAGGGCTGCATATTTTATGCATTAGGCATGCTAAGTGTCTTTGAGACCGATCCCACAGATTTTCAAGGGAGAAAGCCACAGTTACGTTCTGTGTACCCCCCCCCCCTCCCCTCCATCTATCTATCTCACCCTCCTCGGACACCAGACTCTGAGAATCCGTAGAGTGGAAAATGCGGCTTTGGAGTCGAAGAATTTACAGTTAGTCGAGAAACTTTTACAAGTATTTGAGTTGCTCTCCACTTTCTGGGACCCTAGTCACATTTCACGTGGGGTCAGAAAGAGTTCAGCCTGGTGAGGTAATGCCATAAATGCTGTAACATTTACAAGGCCACGTATAAACAAAGCTAACTTCACTGTAGATCCTGTAGCCTAAACATTGAGGTAACAAAACGATACAAATTAATAGTTAGATAATAACTAGTTATAATTATGCAATAGACTATTGATATTCTCTGAACATCAATTGAACACTAGCCTACTATAAAACGTAATAAAATAACCATAAATCAAATACCCTAATGCAATTCAAAATGGTCTTTGTATTGACCTTAAGGCTACTGAAAGAGATTAGGGGAACAGTTGTTGGTTTTCTGGCCCCTTCAGAAAAGTCTATGATCTACTCTTATCTGTGGTCTTTCTATACATTATCTTTTCCTATTTGCATAATCTCAAATACTAAGGAGGGCCAACTCAGAACAAAGTTACAAACAAGATTAGGCCGATTTTATTTGTTCCTGTGGTTAAACAGCGATTATTTCTTCAGAAGTATTTAAGGTCACTAAAGGGATTTAAACCCCGATTCGTATCAGTGACCTTTTTGAAGGAATTGAATCAACAAAACATTTCTCCATATTTAGCAACAAGCTAGGCTACCGGGCTACTTTAGAGGAAGCCATGGAGTAGGGGAGAGGATGGCCGCTCCGAGAGTGAAGATTGGTGTCTGTTTTGAAATGGGAGTTTTGGGGTTACTTTGTTACAGTGGTGCACTTTTAGGATGTGACACGGAGTGGATCTTTAGCCTCGTCTCAGTAGTGTTTTCCTTGAAATGGATCCGCTGCCCCCGAATGAATCCAAACGCAGCTGGCCATGTCCCACACCGACACCGAGAGCTTTAACCCTAACTGACCTCAATTTGACACCACCAGATGAAATTTTACCGCCTGTTAATGCCATCTTCTGCAGAAGCGAGGGATCCGCATGTTGACGAAGTTAAGAGAATACTTGAACACTGATTTTTTTCGTATGAGTCCTCAAGTCTGAAAATTCACCCAATGGGAAATCCATGCAAAACATAATGGGTAGGCCAACTTGGGCATGATATGGGACACTTGAAACGTCTAAAACCATGAGAACAGTTTTGAGGTATCCTATGTTTAATCTAGGCTATGTTCTATGTTTTATAAGGTTAATGTGATGGTATTATTAAATATTAATTAGCAGACTATAAGTATAAGGATTGAAATACAATATACAGAACGAACATTAAGTGTATAAAAGTTGCCATTACTAAACTATAATGTCTCACTGACATGATTCTGATTTATTTGATGTAATTCGGATTTATGTTAGATTTTAATGCTGATAGATAGAGGGCTATATTTAGGATTTACCATTGCATTACATTGTCATGAATAACATGTCTTTAGGTTGTACAAAGAACTTAAAGTAAAATATCTAAAATAAACTTTTGAAATGCATTCATAAACATTCAAAATATGGTGTTATATGACTTGAAAAAATATAACTTCTAAATGCTCAAAAAGTCAAGGTGCATTTTGAAAGAGCAAGGCTATTACGCATAATCACCACAGCAATTTTCACAAGCTCTTCGAATGTTTACACCCTCCCCCTTTAGGCCAAAATACATATGTAGATTCTCAAATATTATTATTTTGAAACTTTGAATACGATTTTGACCGTATAACGTGAATAGGTAGCACGTTTAATTTATCAAACGTTTGAAAATTAGACTTTCCTGTTTTGGATAGCTGTACTGCGACTGAATCATTATACACATTTACAGCAGCCCTAATACTAGCAGCTACTTTAAATAGCCTGGCTTTCTGACATTCCACAACTGCACTGTTGGGAGAACCGTCTTTTTTTCGAGTTATAACAAAGGACATATGATTCACTTACCGTGTTTATCCGGGGGGAAAGGCAAGCGTTAGTGTGTACAAGTCATAGTGCACGATAGCATTATAAGCAGTAGGTCTAATATCAAAACAACTCTCTTCAAAAGCTCACGCAGCTAGCCACTGGTCCTGTTAACAGAATATAGCAGCGGTCAGAGGTATGTGGAGAAGTTACCATGCCGCTCTGCACTTACCACTATGGTTCCTTCTCGGGCTATTGCACGTTGAAATGTCCACACAGTCGTTTGTCAACCCCGCAGTCCTACTTTTTCTTGTAGGGCTTCCCACCCCCTTATGCCAACAAACATAATTGTTGTGACGGTGCTTCATTTATTACATATTTTTAATTGCTATTTATATTGTCAACCCAAGCAACCGTATGGCGCGTTTGTTGGGAGTTTATTGACCATACAGCTGAATCCAACCCACTAGCTCATCCAACCTGTGAATGGTTCATTTCGACAACAACCAACAATGTCACCGAGCCTGAAAACATATCAAAATAACGATGATGCTATCTGCGTAACAGTGTATATTATCATGGATGGAGGTAAATATTAAGAGATAGATGGCCCGTTTCGGTTTTGTACGTAAGAAAAGCTTGGGCTCAGTGAAGATGGGCTAACCTCGGTGCAATCGATGGCCGGAGGGTTGCTCCTCCTCTAAACTTCAAACTGCACATGATTGATGATATTGTGGAGCTTTGATAATTGACTACTCTGAGGCAAGGCACGGATTTTATCGAGAGGGGATTGGACGAAAGAAACATACAACATTACTTTCTCTACAAGAGAAACGCTTTTTTCTATTTGGAAAAGTTCATTATGGGTTGGGTTGGGGGGGGGGGGCGTAATATCGTTTAATTTGCTAATAAGCCTAGGTTCACAATTAGCAGTACGATTGGAAGGTATCCCCGATATTTGTTATATTAGGCACACCGACTATACCCACAACACAACATAACAAGTAAGCGTCATGCTCATAATTTAAACTCAAAACGCATCCGATATATTTACAGTGACGTTAGGCCTATATATGATTTGATTAGAGATAAGGTTTGATGGCTTGATGGGTTCTTAGTTTAAAATATTTTGGAGAGAAAACTAAGCATGAGTGATGATAACTTGTTGTATGTACAACTGGTGCGAGGTGCCACGCGTATTTCTTCCAGCCTATTTGCAATAGTGAAAACTTAACGTTTGTCGTCCGCCTTAACTCGGGCTTTTCGTACTCTTTATTACACAGCGTTATAGGTCCGCGTTGGCATGTATAGTAAAACGCTATTTCGGGTCTGAATACATTGCAGATTAACACAAATATTACGCTTTTTGTACTTTTCTTTTTGCCTTTCTCTTATCGGCGAATGGAATTGGCTGGGAGTGTAGAAGCTGTGTTGTTTGGCTCCCCCCGAGTTGAAGCCGTCCTTGTGCATACTCTGCATGTCACAGGATTTGGTCTCTCCTCTCTTTCTGTAGCTGTTGTAGGACTGGCTATGTCCACCACTACTTCCGGGTTCCGTCATTTCAGTCTCCCGCCGATCAGCGCAGCAAACTGACTCTGTTCTATAAGCAAGCTAGCAGCCAACCTGCCAACACTCGCTGACACTCACTCATCTCGGACCGCGAGATAGACTAAATACCTACGGGGGAAAGGAAAGATCTGAATTGCAGTCTTAATTTCTTTTTCTTTTTACAGTAATAATAAAACAAATAGCGATCCGGAGGCACAAAGTGGACGCGGACTTGCTGGATGAAAACGGGCTAAAAAGATTCACCCTCTCTTGAACATCATCACCAAACATCATTCATTCATTACCTTGACAACCCCTGGCTTTGATTGACAGTTGGAGTGGCAAAAAGCCATGAGACACGACAGTTTAGTTACATGCAGGTTGTTGATGGCCCGATTGTAACCTTCAGGTGCTGCTTTAATTATTTTTTTTGGGGGGAGAGGAAAACAAGAAAAATTGCACAACTCCTGATGCTTCTGCTTGTACTCTACCACATTGGAGAATAGGAGAATTTGCAAAGAAAAGTTGGTTGAAAAGGAATCGTACCAGTAAATCACTTTCTAACCGGACTGGGATATTAAATATACGACACATCCAGGAGTTTATTGGAGAGCAGCCTGATGGCGCAAAGGGTAGGTTTTAAATCTCCAACACTAACCTATACAAATCCACTAGGAGGGCCTCCATATCGATATCCTCTTGTCAGTGGCGGCTGCTTTACAAAGCATTCATATCTAAGCCGTTTTATTTGACATTTTTGCTGTAGCCTACCTTTACTCTTCAAGCGGAGTGAAAGCCTCGGTTTAACAAACGGTCTCCGCGGCATTTGTGGAGCAGTTTTTTAAAGGGACTCCGAAGTAATTCTGTGTTTTGCCAAAGTAACCCACCTTCGGGGATTCAGAACTAGAATGTTTTTGGTAATTACAAACCTTATCAATGTATTCACACTATAGTTTAGCCATGGCGAGTGCCTTTTCTGTCAAAGCAACAGGAATGGCACAAGGATTAGGCTACTTTTTCCAATGTTGGTGTAGTTTCACTATATCGCTTTGACGATAGCCAACTATGACTTAAATGTTGCCTTGTAACTATATGTACATTTTGGGCACATTTACTCGTGGGTTTCTATCCTCTGACTTTGTTGTTGTTTTATTCCAGTACGATGAGCTGGCCCATTATGGTGGGATGGACGGAGTCGGGCTCCCGGCGTCTATGTACGGAGATCCGCATGCTCCACGGCCGCTACCCCAAGTCCATCACTTGAACCATGGACCACCGATCCATGCCAGCCAGCACTACGGTGCTCATGCACCCCATCCCAGCGTTATGCCTAACAGCATGGGCTCCGCTGTCAACGATGTTTTAAAGAGGGATAAAGATCAAATTTATGGGTAGGTGAACTATAATTACATACCTTATTATTAATCTATTTTAGGCTTTCAGGGTGATTTGACTTATGGACGTTTTGCTTGTTGCAGAAGTTAGTTAACTCAGAGTATATGCATTAGCAAGTTTAGTTTATTAAACAATTTCAAGCATCATTTTGTGTTTGGAAAAAGTATTGTCAAAACCTAGAGGTCTAAGAGTATCAGTCATCTGATATTATCATACCTTATATTTTAAAACCATTATAATACAATTAACACTAAACCTTTATTAAATAGAAGGATGCATGTTATTGGCACATTGTAACACGGATTTGAACACACTGCGACATTATGGTTATGGTTACTTGTAAACCGTTGAAAGGTCCGAGTTTATTTTTGGTATAATCCCCAAAGCATTATAAAAGCCATTACTAATGAATGCTTTAGTGTCTGTGCGTAAAGTACATTGGAAAGATATAAGACAAACATATATGGTGTAACTTGTAAACAATGTATTTTGCCATCGATGTGCACATAGCTTATTCATAAGTTGTGTACAAAGTAGGCTACTTTATGAATGAATTTGGAGGAGTAAAATACATTTCTAAAAGTTATCTCAGTCAAAACCTTAGAAAGGATATTTTATATTCCTGACACATTCTTCACTGTTTGCCCTCCTAGCATCTTAGGTTTTACGCTAAACTTTAGCTTGCTGTGTAGATGTGTGATTAGCTTGTGTTAAGCCTGTGTGGAGGCGCTGGATGTCGGGTTGTGCTCAGGCTCTGTTTCCCCTCTTACAGTCACCCATTATTCCCGCTGCTCGCGCTGGTTTTTGAGAAGTGCGAGCTGGCGACGTGCACTCCGAGGGAGCCTGGGGTAGCAGGCGGCGATGTCTGCTCCTCTGACTCCTTCAACGAGGACATCGCAGTCTTTGCCAAACAGGTCATTTTTATATATATATATTTACTTAAAACCTAATACGATTTTCCAAGTGCTTGTGGCACACGTATCTCCTTGTTAACTTTTTTACAATTAAAGTTGAACGTTTGAAAATAAAAGTGTGTTATATATATAGGCTGTACATAGTCACGTGAATTCACTGGTGATATTGAGTTATTCATGTTTACACCGTATGCAATGCAAATATAATATCACTGTGAATTATGTTTTATTTATTATACAATAGCCTATTATTGCACGAAATCAAATATATATTTTTAGAATGGATTCATGACTAAATGCCCTCGACGCATGTAAGAAGTAATTAATCCCCCATCTTTGGTGTTATTGTAGGTCCGAGCAGAAAAACCTTTATTTTCATCAAATCCAGAGTTGGACAATTTGGTAAGCACTATGCAGGACCACCATTTGACGTTCAATTCCCTTCCTGGTGTGACTGTTTGTTACTCTTACTTAGCTTGTTTTGTGGACTTAAACATGCTCTTGTGTTCTCGGCATCGCAAAGTAAATATGTAAGGATTTGATGCAAAAGCACAACACAAATGTTAGATAGGTGTCTTTGAAGTGAACAAGGGGAAGCTCTGAGGGGTTTCGAGTGGCACAGAAAACTCTTACGGTGTCTACAGGAGGCGGAGAGGGAAGCCTATGATTTGGCGAAAAAGTGCTGTGACTGTCGCTGGGCGAATCCTGTTCCAATGAACCATGGCCACTCATTGGGAGCAATGTGGCTGTATCTGCCGCTGTCATAGTTCAGTCGCTGTCTATTGGCTCGCTTCACCAAATGTGTCTTGCCTTATTCAGTTGTTAGATAATCCTACATTTGTATTTTCCAAATCTTAAATCAATAGCCCATCCAATTTCACCCACCAAGATAAGTGTGGGAAGCATAACTTTGTTTTGCTCGAGAACCCTATAGCACAAACTTCAAGAAAGTCCATGTGTTTTTGTTATATTAAGTTAAAATAACATGATGTGTAGCATTTTGCTTACCATTATACTTTCAGAATTTTATCACACCAAAAATGTAGATTTGTATTCTTGTTTATTCCTGTTTCCAGATGATACAAGCCATACAAGTATTACGATTTCACCTTTTAGAATTAGAAAAGGTAAAGATTTTTACAATTCATATTTTTATTGTGTGATTATAGTATTTGAGAGGTGATCAGCATTAGATTCTGTATGCATGTGGCCCGGTTTAACTCGTATAGTAGGCTAGCCTAGTTTGTTGCACACATTTAAAATGTTGACAGTATTGGAATTTAGATGGAAATTAGTTAATATTGCATGAAATGTAACAGGTTAACCGGATACAAATATTCATATTTAAAAATGTAAATAATATAATGTTTAATTGTCACACAGAGACAGACACATAATATAGGTCAGAGTGATTGGATTGAATTCACACTATTCGGCCTATAAATACACTGACCATATTGATAATGCTTTGTCGTTGTTGTTATGCTAATATCACAGATTTGAAGTCTGGAGATTTGACCTCAACTGGTTATTATCTGTCGAGTTCACACATGGTGTTTATTTTTTGCTGTTCAACTTGTTGCTCTAGTAGTCTCAAGAGAATAATAGGCGCTGCAACAATTTCACTATTGTTTCCTTGCATTGGCCGATAATGCCCTTAATAGTAGTTAGGGCCTATTACTGGAATGCCTGCGTTTCCCCATCCTGAACAAAACGTATTTCTTCTTGGTCTAGGTGCACGAGCTCTGCGACAATTTTTGCCACCGGTACATCAGTTGTTTGAAAGGAAAAATGCCAATAGATCTAGTTATTGACGAGCGGGATGGCAGCTCGAAGTCAGACCATGAAGAGCTCTCAGGATCTTCGACCAACCTAGCCGATCACGTAAGTAATACAACATTTTCTATCTTTATAATAGTTAATCAGAAAGTTTTGTAGGCCTGTTACACCGTCGGCGTTGTATGTGAATGAGCGTTGTTTGTTGGTGGTGATATTGAAGTAGACATTTTTGTTGATAGAAGATGTTTCAAATGTGTTTTACCTACTGTATAATTATTTGGTTATTTTACATGGTGTGAACTGTCATTATAGTCTCCGTTTAGTCTGTGTTGTCGCCCATGTTGACCTCAGCAGTAGGCCTGCAGCAAATGCATTTGGGAAATCGATATTTTTAGGTCAAAAGTCATTTGTTATACAATGCAGTGAGTTATTGTTTTAGTCTTTTGATTAGGGGCATTCTTGTGTGTATAGTAACTGGTTTTGTGTGTGTGTGCGTGTGCGAGCGCGCGCCAGCGTCTCTCTGTTTGTGAGAGAGCGCGCGCTCGTGTGAGTGTGTGTTTGTGTGACAGAGGGAGAGTGTGTTTGTGCTATGGGGTTTGCCTAGGTTTGTATATGGCCGCCGTGCACATCGTGGATTGTTGGACATTGAATGTGAAAGCGATTATCTCTTGCTCATAACTACAATTCTATAGCACGTTTTTGGAGTGGCCTAATGTTAAAAAGACAAGGGCATAATTTCCGAAGACAATATTAGAGACGATAATGATTTGTAGCGTGCGTAACAAAGCTGTTGGATTTGGATGCAGAAAGGGAGAAAGTCATATTCAGTGGGACACCTTATGGGCTACCATCAATGTCAAATTCATAATTTGGTATTATAGGCCTACTTTACGACTTGATAGTGGAGCAATGACGTTATTTGCAGTTGATGTTAATGTGTTTAATTGTTTCTTATTGATCGCCCTGTGGTTTTGCAGTGTGTCCCCCCCATTCAATTATATGCACATGAAGTACAGTGCCTTTACATTTGAAGATCGATTTGGTGCCTTAAACATGGCTTTTTCATGTAACAAACGGAATGCTGCATTGCATCGGTGTACTGTAAAAGCCTAATGCACAGTTGATAATTCATTATTGATTTAATATCTGGGATCTGGTATAATATTCGTATTAAATAGGTTGTAGGGGTGACGTGTTGGTGAATTCGGGGTGTGTATATTGCGACAGAGTGACTGACTGGTTAATATCTGAGCAGCACGAGCTCAAGCCTATTAGGAATGAAAGCAGATTTAAGTGTTATGCAAAGTCACTGAGCTGCATCTGTCTAGCTATAATAGAGGCTTATTCCCTTTGAATAGCCGCGGCGTTGTTCAGAGTTGGATAGTCAGAGTGCAATGCCTAAGGTAAATTAAAAGACAATTAACACCCATAGCAAAATGGGGCCGAGCAGCGGTTTAAAGCTCAATATTGTGGAGTTCATTTACAGAATAAGTGTAGAAATGAGGCATGCTTTTGTTTATCCTGAAGAGATTAGATAGCCTGTTTTGTTTCGTGGCAGATGGTTGATATACTCGAGCCAGTTTCCAATGTTCCCTCACAATTTTTGGACCTAAGCAATTGTCATCGACTCCATTTGTGAGAAATATTATTTTGATAATTAGCTAATTAAATATGCCAATAAAGAAAATCAGGAGCAGCAATAAACAAACGTGAAGGTGCTTGACAAGTCATTTGTTTTAGGCTCGTTTATATACTGACTGTTCATTAGGTGTTTTAGGTTGGAGAGATGTATTTTTTTTTATTGTGGCAGCAAGTAACATTTTACTACAACTAATTGTTGTGTACAGTTTTACCAAAGCAGCAGGTTGCTTGTGCGTTTCTGCACCTTGTTTACTAAGAGACTATAGCGCTGCAACTGTAGTGTGAACTGTAGGCTAATAATGGATGTGCTATCAGATTATCTTTGTGCAAATGTAAAAAAGTATATGCGTTGTAGCTTAGGCTTTACGTTGTTATACTATGTTGTACAGTGTGTTGACGATCAGACTTGACCCACCTATTTTCTCACAACTACATCACTATTAATAATATATTTATTGTTACACTGATTTTGTATTGTACAGTACTTCTTGACAGTAATGTGAAATGCAGTGCAACATATAATTGCTGATATAACAGTGAAAACAGTATGGCTTAAACTGTAGGCCTTGTGTCATGAATAACAGAGGATATTTAGGTCTATAACAGTCGAGTGTACATTCTAGTGGCCTGCACTTAACCAGGCCCTACAACTGTGTAGTTAATGGCTATGTCCCCCACATTATGCACACTCATTTCCATATCATATTTTAGTAGTTTAAGTTGTATATGCCCCAAATATGATGAGGACTAATATGAGTGAACACAACATTGAAATCTGCATATAGGAACACACGTGTGTGCACTGTATGGATGGCAAGCAGTTGCAGCTACACTTGTTGTTTCTTATTTATCTGTTTTATGATGCATTTCTATCCTCTCTTCTAGTTGGAGAGGGGAAGACAATTTGATAGTTAGATATGCACATTTATTTAGTTTCAATCTCTGGCGTCCATTCTTCTTTGCTTTGATATGCATGTTTTATATATAGCCCAGGGCCTCCTCTCATTTGGTGAAAGTTAGGCTTGCCGGAGATGATGAGGTTCTTCACTGCGAAGGAGACATCGCTTTGAGCTTGTTTTCCCCCCTTTCCTCTCTCCCTGGTTTCTCTCCATCCATACCTGACATTAGAACCCAATAAGAATGATTAGTTATTTACACTTCAACACTGTGTTGTCTTTGATTGGATCATACCTTTGTCAGAGGGGATGAAGCCTTAATGCTACTGTTGATTTCTTACTTTGGCTTTCTATGACTGTCCTAACCCCCCCCCCCATTTTGACCCCGCGCACCGCTACCACCAAGCACCCCTGTCACAGTCAAATTGATGATGTTTTGTTACACACGGATAGTGGAAACAAGGGTCTGTCTGGATCTTAGCAAACGATCAGTGCCGTGGTGCTTTTCGTCAATTGCTGTGCTCGCTTGTCTTTTAATTAAAGAAATTACATGTCAGTCTTCTCTGTGCTACATCCAATTAAGGTGGCGAATAGAATGAATGGTTGCTGAATATGATCTGTCCTAATGAATTTGTTCTTTGTGCCTCCTCCTGTCTTTTGCATGGCTTTTTTCAACCAGTAGTCCTACATATTAGCCAAGATGTTCATTTTCCTCCAATACATGCACATTGCTATTGAGGCTGTTTTTTTTAACGACTTGTGCATAGTTTGTTTGTTATGAAGAAATATTGTGGGAGTTGACTTTCTGCCACTCGGTTTTTCTCTCAACGCTTGAGGGCTGCTGGTTGTAGTTCCCACAAAGGTTATGTGTAGGTTATCTTAGCTCTGCACGGCCGGAGAGAAAACACTAGTGTTTACATTTCATTCTCTGGTAAAGGCTTGGGCTGTAAAAACACATTGATCGGGATGGTGACAAGGATTCATGCCAATACTATGATATACTGTACAATATACAGTGGCTTCTGTTGTTATCATTGGACATGTAATAAATGGCCTGTTTCTTTAAGTGTCTATGCTTAGTACTACACACGCTTTGCTCCATAATTGTAAACTCTGCCTCCCTGCGTAGCCTACGTCTAGGGAATTTGTCCGTTTTGGAAGGTGTTCTAATATAAGTAGCTCTCGCCAACTGGACTGACTTTGTTTGGATCCCCCCCATCAAAACAATGTGTCGTTGAGTGGCCTGACTGCACTGTTCGAGACAATTGTTTTGTGTCTGGGCCTACGTTTCCTATTTGATTAGTGTTCAGATGCAGGGGCCTGTTGGCTGGCATGTCTAATCACTATGGGTAGTAGGGAGAGAGAGGCTCGAGGCTCACTTGTTGCAGTCCCCCACCCCTCTGCTACCCACACATCCCTCCCTCCTAGCCCCATAACATAGACACCAATGCAACCTACAACTGAGCTAAAACACATTCCCGGAGTTGTACTTTTATGATCATATTCTTAAGATATGTGTAAGCTTATTTTACACCAGGATTTGTTATATTTTCATGAGCATTTACCTTATTTCTCTTACAAAATATGTCATTCATATTGTGATTCATATTCCATTCACATAGTTCTATGTCACATTGATAGGTTTAGACTACTACATGATTCTTGAATTTGCCCTATACCCATCATGAGGTTGCTACAACCTAGCCTATGAAAGAAAGTAGGTACACAGGTCGAGAGACAAGGTGACAGACACTGACACGTTCAATACTGCCTTGCACACTCTTTCCTGCACCTAGCTGATCTAGGGTGTAATCATTAGTCCCAACAGTTGCAAAACCGTATTGCAACTAAAACGAGAATTTCTATTGGACAAATTCAGGTAGGTCCATCCCGTTTTGTTCCATTTGCTACTGTTTAAGAAACTTTTTGCCCCAGAATCGGTAGAATGAATACACCCCTTATCACCCGCACACACTGTACTTTCATAGCAGCCATACAAACTGCATCATCACATCTACGTGCTTTCCTCCTCTCACATTTTCCCTTCGCTTGTGGACTTCAGTGAACAACACAACAGCTATATTTGACCAGGTGAAAACACCTCCCCATGTAGGGTTGGGTGGTATCCAGATTTCCATGTCATCATTACTGTCCTTCTCTCATACCTGCATATACGGAATTCCAAGCTTAGTACACAAGGGGGCGCCAAAAAAAAAGAAAAAAAAGGCCATTGTGCATGTATTACCAAAATGCTAACAAAATTAGCACAAGTAATAGCTCATTTTAATGGAGGCTGGTAGCTAAATATGCTAATGAGTGAAAACAAAAAAATAAACAAATTGCAAAGACAGGCAAACCAGCTCATAAGGTTATACATATATAGGTAAGAGCTACAGAACGTAATATTTCGGTGAGTTTGGACATTTAAAAGTGAGTGTGAATGAGAGATATTGTGCAAATTCACACATTTCTGACGCATGCTTCTCTGAAGGAAGAACGGTACCTGCTCTGGAGCAGCATGTGTAGGCTACAGGTTGTGTCTGTGTGGAGTCTGGAGTCGCTAGGGCAACGGGCCTGCCTGCTCTTCTCTGAGAAGATGGGGAGGAGCAGAGGGGTAAGAACAGAGAGGAGAAAAAGCAGCAAGGTACTCAAGATAGTGGTAGCTGTACAAATAACTCATCCTAAGGGCTTTGACTTCTCAAACACGGCAGAAAGCTAACACAATATGATGCTACGTCACCTTATTAAGTCAGCCACTTACTTAGATTAACTAGCAAGTTAAACTTAGGGGTTGTGTTAATGAAGAATTTGCGTTTTTCATGCAGGAAAAACATATTAAACGCATAAAAAATATCTTGCTGTGTTTTTTAAATGCAGATTTTAAATGCTTCTTATTGTAATATCTGCTTGGCGTCAGACAAATTTTGTACTCTATTTGCACTTCTCTACTCAGAGATTCCTCTCTGTTTGAGTCAGGTTGTTGAGTAGGCTAAATTAGCTGCATTAGCTAGCTAGCTAAGTAGGTGAAATTGGAAAAAAAATTAAAATAAAATATAGCTATCGCTGTCGCTCTCTGCTGCTTATTTCTTTTGGAAGATATTAATTAGTTAAAAATGGTTTAATTATTGCATTTTTCTCTCTTCGAATCAACTACTCACCTCATGTTATGCACTGCTGGGCTAGCTAGCTGTGGCTTATGCTTTCAGTACTAGATTCATTCTCTGATCCTTTGATTGGATGGACAACATGTCAGTTTTTGCTGCAAGAGCTCTGATAAGTTGGAGGACGCCCTCCAGAAGTTGTCATGAATACTTTTTATTCTATGGAATGGGGTGAGAACCATGAGCCTCCGACGTTTTGTATTGAAGTGAATATACCCAGAGGAGGACAAAAATTGCTGTCCTCCAGCTACACCATGGTGTTACTGTAGACCTTCATTGCAAAACAGTGTTTTTTAATCAGTTATTTGGTGACGTGAATATATTTAGTACAGTTTTAACTAAAAATAATAGATTTTCTAATGTTTCACTATTTTTATTTTTGTGAAATTCCCTTCCTCCTCATGTCACCAGAATAAGACCCTCTATAATTATTGGAAAGGAACATCAACTCAGCACCTTGTACTTTCAACACTCTGTGATGTTCATCACAACTTATTTAATGTGTAGAGTAAAAAAACTGCATCGTTTTCCGAGACCTAAGTGAGAAGAAAACACACCACATCATCGCGTGACTCCACATTTATTCAATATGATGGTTATTATATCATTATGTGCACATAAAGGCGTTTCCATCGCCATTTCTCACATGAACAAATGTTACTGATACAAAAAGATCCGACCATGTCGAATTAACAAAAATTGTCGGTTGGCATTTATAAAATTGTACCGAAACTTCCTGTTTCCGTTGCAGCTGTCGTGATTTTTTTTTATACGGTATGACTTTACTCATATAAAGACTGTGGATGGAAACGTGGTTAAGGTTGTAAATCACATAGCTCTCAATGGTGTGTAATCAAGTTTTTATCTGTGCTTTCTGATGGAATGATTGCACATGTAATGTGCCATTCAGTGCAATGAAGACTTATTTTGCCCTGAAGTAAATTCCCCACTGTACACCCTGCCTGCCAGCCACGCCTATCACTTAAAACACACAATGGTGAATTATTAGATGATTAATTAATGTTTCCTTTTTATTCTTGGAGGATAAGTGTAGGTGTTGTAAAAATGCTCAGTTGTTTACTAGAAGAGCAACTTCACTTTTGAACATCTTTTTTTGGCGTGTCTCTGTAATTATGTGTCAAATTCCACAAAAATGTGAAAGGACTTTACCTGCATATGCGGTGTGGCAAGATGTGTCTTGAAATGTCAGCTGGCTATGATTTATGATGATTTATGTTTCTGGTGTGTCAGCAATATGGGACATGTTCAGTAGAGGAGCCTCCCAGGCCCAGCCGTTGCAGGAAGCAGTACTACAGTATACACTACATCAGTGTAGTCCCCCGCTTCACTCTGCATTATACCTATTTTTCAGTGCCCCTTCCTCTTTTTCAGGCCCTGGGTTCTTGGGAATTTGAATTAAATTCAATGACGGTGCTAAATCAATTGTATTTTAAAGTCCAAGTGATGTACTGAAGAAGAAAAAAAACAGTGAAATTGCTGTGATGGGTAGGACAAGTGTGTGTGTACATGAGAAAAGGAGGACAACAGGAGGAAAGGAGTGAGTTGTTCTCCTATTGCCCTGATGCACTACAAGGCTCTCCCCACATATTGTATCCTGCATTTATATTAATTACAACATGCATTATCAGCTGTGAGTCGCTAACCTCAGCAAATAGAGAAGGCAGCCACGGGAGACCAAGCTTGCCTTGTATCTTATTTTCCATCTAGTCTATCTATTATCTGTCTGTCTGTCTGCCTGCCTGCCTGCCTGTCTGTCTGTCTGTCTGTCTGTCTGTCTGTCTGTCTGTCTGTCTGTCTGTCTGTCTGTCTGTCTGTCTGTCTGTCTGTCTGTCTGTCTGTCTGCCTGCCTGTCTGTCTGCCAGTCTGCCAGTCTGTCTGCCTGTCAGACGGTCTGTGTCTCTCTGTCTGTATCCCTGCCTGCTTGTCTGTCTGTCTGTCTGCCTGGTTGTCTCCATGCCTGTCTGTCTGCCTGTCTCCCTGCCTGTCTGTCTGTCTGCCTGTCTGTCTGCCTGCCTGTCTGTCTGCCTGTCTCCCTGCCTGTCTGTCTGTCTGTCTGACTGTGTGCCTGTCTGTGCTGTGTGTTGTGTTGCGTTTGCTCGTTGCTGCTCTGGTCTCTCCTCCTGGTAACAGTGCTCTTTAACACAATTAGAGAAGAGCATGGAGTGAACCATGTTTGACTCCTAATGATGCCAAGCTACAGAGAGTAGTCACATGACGTGGTGCTACAGGCATTATGATTTGTTGTTGTTGTGATCTTGGTTTTTAGATTCAATGAAGAAAGACCCTTTTGGGTGAAGTATTTTTTTTTAACGTCTTGTTTGAACTTTAATAGACTCACGGGAGTCATGCTATCTGTGTTTGTGAGTGTGTGTCTGCCTGTGTATTGGTAATGCAGGCCTTGGTGTGCGCTCACCTTTCATAGCTTGGAGAGGTTCACTGAATAATTCACAGCAGGGAAAGGAAGGCTATTGCCTTTGTCACCCTGTTGAGTGTGGAAAGTTAATGCAGGTGTTGGTATATTTATTGCCATGTTGTGTGAGAGCTGTTATTGATGAGAGGTGAGCGACATCTACACATAGTGAAGCACTTGTTTTACAAAATTAAAGCATAAGCATTTGTTTGGACCTACATCATTTTCCTTACTGTTGTTTGGTCTTTGCTTATGTTACAGTGACCAACAGGGCCTAGTTTAGTCCAAGGCATAGATCCCTGGCCAAGCTTCCATTTACTGTACGTCTGGCTAGCAAATCACTGCCAAATATCACTCCCATTAGCTAAGCTGTCTCTGAATTGAATTTAGTACTAGAGCCATTAAAAATGACACATTACTGTGCTATGATAGCTAAATTAAGTCATATCGATTCAGCAATTGCATTAAATCCAAGTGGTTCCCTGGCCTAGCTGGCCATCAGATCAGAGGCTGTAGTGTTGTGGAGAGAGCGAGAGATAGAGAGAGTCGGTGAGTTAGTTAGCATACTGTAGAGTACCCTTCTAGGTCAGTCTGGCCGGCAATGGGTGTTTCAGTGATCAGGAAGTGGAACCCGGTCATTTTCTTCCCTTAGAGCAACAAGAGCCCATTTGGAGTCTGTGGAGCCTGGCTCTGGCTAAATACATCATGCGCTGCCTGGGCTCTTGAGGCTGCGTCCCGCCAAGACACATTTTCAGCCTCTTTATAAATGAATCGGCTGCATTTCTGGTGGCTGGGGTTTGGACTTCATGGCCTCCGAGAACAGAGATACTATTTTACTGTCTCAGTCGCTATTCTTTTCTCTCTCTCAGTCTTTCTGTCTCTCTCTCAGTCTCTCTCCCTCTGTCTCAGCCTGCCTCCCTCCCTTTGCCTGCCCTTCCGTTTTTAATGACATTGGCTCAATAGAAGTGTAATAAGATGGCTCACGTTAGTGTTGTTACCCTCTATGTAAAAAATATACAGATAATTGTAAAGGAAGGCTCTTGACCGCATCGAAGCCCACCTCTTTTCCACTCCCTCATTCAGAAGGGCTACAACCCACGTGGGGGCTATTGTTCGGCCTGCCTTGTTCCCCCAACTCCTCTCCTCTTCTGGGTAATTCTCCCAGCTCTTTATATGATTGCCATCCGGAGAACAGCTGACGCTGAGAGGGGTTGTAGTGGAGTGCTGGGGCTGAAGGGCCTGTGTCTGCCTGCTGTTTGCCACTCCGCTCCGAGCTGTTTGAGAACACAGCCTTCCTCCCCAAAAACTTACCAGATGAAAGGAGGGCCGCTGAGCTGCTCGTAGGCACAGCCAGAGCCAGAGCAGCAGCGGCAGCACATATGGACCAGCCAGCCAGTCAGCTCACCACTCTGTGCTGCTGTCTCATAGCCTCTCCTCGTGAACTCCTCTTCTGATCTCCTGTCTGTCCTCCCCCAGAACAGCTCACTCAAACTGGGGCAGCCTCACTAGCAGGCAAACATTCAGCAGGATCGCTACTGAGCTTAAAGTGATTAGTAAAAACAGTCTCTTTTGAAATAATTCTGTGGCCTGTACTTTCCCTCCTGCTTTTAATATATGTATGTGTGTTTGAGACAACAACAAAAAATGGAGCTGGGAGAAGTGGACTAAGGTTTGTGGGAAGCCTTGGTGCAG
The DNA here is from genome assembly GCF_036934945.1 of Oncorhynchus masou masou. NCBI lineage: Eukaryota > Metazoa > Chordata > Actinopteri > Salmoniformes > Salmonidae > Oncorhynchus > Oncorhynchus masou. The sequence goes on from NC_088243.1 coordinate 22,793,714, forward strand.
GCCTGTGTTTGTTTGGCTTGGGCTCCTTTCAAGGGGCTGCTTCTCCAAGGCCCCAGACAACGTTGGGCCAACGTCGGCCAACATTTTGTCATTGTTTTAAAAGGTGACAAGTTAAGTTGGGATAGACTAGACTTTGTTTGTGTGTGTGTGCGTTACGGTGTATGTGTGCGATGTCTGTGTGAATGTAAATGTATGTGTGTGTATGAGACTCATGTGTCTATCTGTACTGTGTGTATAGGGGTGACGTGCTCAGTCTGTCCCTCTGTGGTGTGAATGGCAGAGGAAATTCCACTTGTAGTCTGCCTTCGTGTGGCACTGATAAAGCATTTCCTGTACTGTGCTGTAGGACGCCAGTTCCCCGGTCCGGACCAGCAGGGACCTGGGAATGACCAGGAGAGAGAGAAGGAGAGAGAACAAGGAGAGAGAGGAAGGAGAGAATGGAAAAAGAGAGATGGAGGAGAGGGAGGGACAGAGGAGAGAGAGGGAGGAGAGAGAAGGAGGAGAGGGAGGGAGGGAGGAGAGAGAGGGAGGAGAGCGAGGGAGGGAGGAGAGAGAAGGAGGAGAGGGAGGGAGGGAGGGAGGAGAGAGAGGGAGGAGAGAGAGGGAGGAGAGGGAGGGAGGGAGGAGAGAGAGGGAGGAGAGGGAGGAGAGAGAGGGAGGAGAGGGAGGGAGGGAGGAGGGAGGGGAGGGGAGAGGGAGGGAGGAGGCGAGGGAGGGAGGAGAGAGAGGGAGGGAGGAGAGCGAGGGAGGGAGGAGAGAGAGGGAGGAGAGAGAGGGAGGGAGGGAGGAGAGAGAGAGGGGAGGAGAGAGAGGGAGGAGAGGGAGGGAGGGAGGAGAGAGAGGGAGGAGAGGGAGGGAGGGAGGAGAGGGAGGGAGAGAGATGGAGGAGAGGGAGGGAGGGAGGAGAGAGAGGGAGGAGAGAGAGGGAGGAGAGAGATGGAGGAGAGGGAGGGGAGGGAGAGGGAGGGAGGGAGGAGAGAGAGGGAGGAGAGAGAGGGAGGAGAGAGATGGAGGAGAGGGAGTGAGGGAGGAGAGAGAGGGAGGAGAGAGAGGGAGGAGAGGGAGGGAGGGAGGGAGGAGAGAGGGAGGAGAGAGAGGGAGGAGAGAGAGGGAGGAGAGCGAGGGAGGGAGGGAAAATAGGAGTAGGGAAAGGGAGGAGAAACTGTACTTATGATTTACATTCACACAGACATCGCACAAGTTTTTATTGTGCAAACCATGCCACTATTGGAGCCAGTTGTCTCTGTAGGAGTGCTCTGAGCTTTCTCTGAATGTATGTGTATCTGTGGGTGTGTGTGTTTCTCTGTGTGTTTGTATGTGTGTGTGTGTGTGTGTGTGTGTGTGTGTGTGTGTGTGTGTGTGTGTGTGTGTGCATTGTTTGACAGATTAGAGGGAGAATCACTGTCATATCTTATTTTCATTTCTGACAGTGCTAATGATGAATAGCTCTTGTGGTGTATTTAGACTTCTTTCCTCGATATTTCTCACTTGACACGGAAGTCTCAATTGGTTACGGTATAAACTAAGTCCACGGGCCCGGCCATATGTGTTTAGACAATTCCTCAGCGAGCGCCCTGCCTGCACCGTTCAAAATCAGACACCACATTAACTGTCTTCTCTGTGTTGTGTGCTCTTATGTATTAGTGAAACTGTGTAATTGCAGAGTTTAGATATTAGTGCTAGCTGGTTTAGTGCATGTGGCTTTTGTCTTTCTGCTTTTGTTTGTAGCAGCGTTGTTGATTCTGTGCTTGGGGGGATGAGTAGATGTCTTTGCTTTCCTAAGGAATGCAAGCAGTCACAGAGATCCTCACTGCACTGTAGACTCTTACAGATGTCACTCTGACGTTTCCAACATACTCATGTGGTCTCCCACTTTCTTTCCCCCTCTCCCCCTCTTCCCCTCTCCCCCTCTCCCCCTCTTCCCCTCTCCCCCCTCTCCTCCTCCTTCCTGCTCTCCTCTCCTGGTTTGCGGTTTGGATGGGGAATGCGGACGGATGGATCCCTCTCTCCCTCTCTTTTGTAAAACTCCAAACAGAACCCAGCTTCCTGGAGAGACCACGATGACGCCACCTCCACACACTCGGCCGGCACACCAGGGCCCTCCAGCGGGGGCCACGCTTCACAGAGCGGCGACAACAGCAGCGAGCAAGGTGAGCCAGCGTACACACATGCACACAGGTATGCACGCATGCACACAGGTATGCACACACACAGACACACACACACACACACACACACACACACACACACACACACGCACACGCACACGTACACGCATACACCCGCACACACACACACACACACACACACACACACACACACACACACACACACACACACACACACACACACACACACACACACACACACACACACACACACACACACACACACACACACACACACACACACACAGCACAGCACAGCACAGCACATTATTAACTGCTGTAAACCGTAGCTATTTAGGGGTGGAGTTGAACAGGGCTCTAAGAAAAGCAGGTGATTAATAGGATGTTTGTGCCAGTTCTCAATAGAATTTAAAACATATTAACATTACTAGCATGACAAGCCTAATTACCACTCAGAAGAACTTCTGTTTTTATCTGGCTCTAGTCTGGATGGACTGCTTGCCAGCCAGCCTGCCACAATGCATTAAAAAGAACAACCTGTACACAATATTATAGTTATAATGCAAGTCATGTCTGTGAGTCTGCATTTTGGATAGTTACAGTGTTCTAACTTTCTAGTATTCACATTTGTTGAAGTATTCAAACGAAGACATCAACACAAGGCATCACACCAAAACAGAACTAACAAACTTGTTTCAATTCATGAATAAGGGATTCAACACTGTTATCTTAATAATGTCTTTGCTAAGACAACAGTGGTGATAGCCACTAGCCTTTCCTTTCTTGTCCTGCCCTTGTTTTCAATGTTCTCTGTTGCAGTCAGAGCTCCTTTTACTGGCGGCAGTGTGTGTGTGTGCGTGTGTGTGTCTGTTTCTGTCTGGGGTTTGCATGGAATTTCCTCACACACACACACTCTTCTCCCTCACACTGTCTGTCTCCACAACAGGCCAGATGCTTGTCATGTCCAATCACGGCTATCCTTTTGCAGATAGGCAATCAAATGTATTGATGGCGTGTGTGTGTGTTCTGTGGTTGTGCTGGTTTAATCATAGAGTGTGTCTGAGTCTGTGGGTCTGTCGGAGTGGCTGTGTTGCTAAACCATTACTGACCACAGAGACACTCCTAGAGTAGACCTTTGTGGTGGGCCCGTGTCAGGACTAGTTGCATCAAAGGCAGCTGACTGGCTGAACGGAAGGGGCTTGGCCTTGACAGTCAGTATCTCCGGTTCTCGAGGTGCACCGCGAATTAGAGAGGATCTGGCCAGTCACTGTGGCCTGTGTCTGGCAAGGTGAACAGTAGCTCTGAGATTCAGTTCACATATTGAACCCCTTTTTAGAAACCAGTGTAGCCACTATACATCTGTCAAAATATTGATTTGTTAAATTCAGGTTTATTGAGTATACTATACCTTCTCATTGTTGGTCATCCCTTCAAAGCCAGTACATGAGTTATAGAGACTAAGTGATGCAGAAAAGAAGGCTGCACAAGGGAGAGAAATAATAGAGAGAGGGAGGAAGTAGAAAGAAATGCACTGCCTATTGATTATCTTACACGCATATGTACAAGTGACCTGTAATCCACAGAGCACTTATCGACTCCTCTCATCATCGGATCCAGTAACAGCTGATCAATATGGGCCAAGACAGTTACCGTACGATGCTGAGCACTGGGCCAAGTAGGACCCAGACCAGACCTGGGCCTCCCTGCCCCAGACCAGACCTGGGCCTCCCTGCCCCAGACCAGACCTGGGCCTCCCTGCCCCAGACCAGACCTGGGGCTCCCTGCCCCAGACCAAAAGGGGATAAATGCTGTACTTACCTCCAGCTCAAACATCCGAGTGAAAAAAAGGAAAAGAAGGAGGAGGGGGATAGAACAAAAGAAAGAGGAGAGAGAAAAAGAGATGCCAAAACGAGGAGGTGTAGAGAGAAAGGAGTAGAAAAAACAGAGTAGGGAAAATGAGGAGAGAAAATCAAGACAGAGAGAAAAAAAGAGTACGAATGAGAAAAAAGAAGAGAGAAAGGAGCGAGAGAGAGGAGGCAGCTGATTTAATGGTCTAATGAGGCCGTCCTCCAGCCAGTTGTTTCGTGTGAGGCGCGCTCTGACCTTTAGCTCCGCTCGGGAGCCGTCTGCCTCATTTTTCACATTCTTGCAATTACGTTTACGCTTGAAGCTCTCCCTGACTCACAACTCTGGTCCTTCCACTCTGACAGAGCCCCCTGTCCTCTCCCCTCCACTCTACTCCTCTCCATGCATGGATAGCCTTCTCATCTCAACCACATTTCCACGTTACAAAAATACACTCCATAGTCTGAACACTTAAGCCCACAGAGAAAGAGCCAAACGTGTGTCTCACCTAATTAATCAGGTATTTAACAGGTTAGCCTCTGTTAAAATGGGTGGAGGTTGAGGTACTGTAGAAAGAAAGAAAGAATGAGGGAAAGGGGATAGAGGGAGAGAAAGAGAGAGAGTCAGGGAGGCAGAAGGAAAGACAAGAGCTGTAAAGGACAGAACAAAAATCCATAAATGAATCATCCTTTTCTGTGAATACTTGTAGTCCTTTCCTGCAGTCAATGACCAAAAGCACCCTCTTTGGCCTTATGGGTGGATTGTTATTAATATTTGTCATAATTTCGTAATTAATAAAGTTTTAAACATTTTTTATGACGAAAATCCAGTGTTTCTATGTCAAACAGTTTTGTTATATTTCAGTCTTCTGTGATGTATATAAGGTGTAATATTGGGATCCAATCCCAAAATGTATTACATTTCAATTCTATATCTGACATGGTACAGGTGTCTGCTTTGTGTAAGCCCATAACAATGTGTGTGAAGTGTATACTTTTGTTTCAACGTAGATTTGTTTAAGACCACCAATAATTACTCTGTGTGGGCCTGATTTAGCCCACTGCAGGTTGTAAGATGTGTGGGCCTGATTTAGCCCACTGCAGGTTGTAAGATGTGTGGGCCTGATTTAGCCCACTACAGGTTGAAAGATGTGTGGGCCTGATTTAGGCCACTGCAGGTTGAAAGATGTGTGGGCCTGATTTAGCCCACTGCAGGTTGAAAGATGTGTGGGCCTGATTTAGCCCACTGCAGGTTGAAAGATGTGTGGGCCTGATTTAGCCCACTACAGGTTGAAAGATGTGTGGGCCTGATTTAGCCCACTACAGGTTGAAAGATGTGTGGGCCTGATTTAGCCCACTACAGGTTGAAAGATGTGTGGGCCTGATTTAGGCCACTGCAGGTTGAAAGATGTGTGGGCCTGATTTAGCCCACTGCAGGTTGAAAGATGTGTGGGCCTGATTTAGCCCACTGCAGGTTGAAAGATGTGTGGGCCTGATTTAGGCCACTGCAGGTTGAAAGATGTGTGGGGCTTAAAAAATCGCTTCATTTCTTTTAAATGAGACGTCTTAAGGCCACATCTTTGGGTCTTATATTTTCTAGTGAGTGTTGAAATGTTCCTGATTTATATAACCTACACAGTGGTCTCTCTCTGACAATGGCTGAGTGGATGCGTTGGCGAGTGTGAATTCTCCTATTGTTTTCCTCCTCATGTTAATCAGTCATCACTTTGACGGTTTATAGTTCCTGTTAGGTAAATTACATTACAGCATACACCTCTCATACCTTTCCCTCCCTTCTGAGATAGTGTGAGTGTAGATACAGGGCTAGAGAAAATGTACAATCTTTGCAACATCATCTCTTGCTTGTATCTCAGCACTGAGCATTATTCTGAACCCCTGCCAGAAAACATTTTAACCAGTGAGAAAATATGTGTATCCCCTCTTAAGGAATAATTTACTGTGAAGCAGTAAAGCAAGGTGAAGCATGCTCATAGCTGTCAGTAGAGATTGCCAGTTAAGGTTTTGACACATTGGAGAGAGGATTTGGGTACAGTACACAGGCCTGCCAACACCCCACCCCCCTTCCTCCTCATCCTCCACCTCATTCACTCACACACTTTTTTCCCACTCTGAAATCCCTTCCAAAAATGAAAATATGAATTATCACCTTCGGGGGAAATTCTGCACTCTTACTTACTGTCTGTGAGCAGAACTCCATGTGTCCTAGCTTGATAAACCACAGTGGTGCATGGGGGAAGTTTCAATGGGCTTCCTTACAGATTGCAGCTCAGTGCTCTCCACTATCAGAGTATCAGTGTTGGCTCGGCTTGTAGCCCTTTTGATTAGCAGCTCTTTTGATTTATTCTGAACTTATCTTGAGACACCAGAAACGTAAACGAAGTAGTAATAAGTCAGACCTGATGTCGGTGGCTGTTTAAAAATAGGAGTTTATTTTAAAGAAGGTGGCCAATATCAGTTTAAAACACCTAAAGTGTGTTTGAGCTGGAATCAGATGAAGCATAATCCACTTCATGTCCATGCCAAACATTGTACAGTCAGATACACTCACAGACTCACTCAACTACAGTAAATCCTCACTACTGATACAACTTCAAGGTAGGGAAGCTCCCTCCCTCCCTCCCTCCCTCCCTCCCTCCCTCCCTCCCTCCCTCCTCCCTCCCTCCCTCCCTCCCTCCCTCCCTCCCTCCCTCCCTTTCTTCAGTAAGCTCCTATAATTAGTAGATATGCATGAAAACCAAACCATGTTGACATCTTGAGTGGTGAGCAAAAGGCCTCTCCATACCATTCCCCCCGTTTTACTACCAAAAGGCCTCTCCATACCATTCCCCTGTTTTACTACCAAAAGGCCTCTCCATACCATTCCCCCTGTTTTACTACCAAAAGGCCTCTCCATACCATTCCCCTGTTTTACTACCAAAAGGCCTCTCCATACCATTCCCCCTGTTTTACTACCAAAAGGCCTCTCCATACCATTCCCCCGTTTTACTACCAAAAGGCCTCTCCATACCATTCCCCCTGTTTTACTACCAAAATGCCTCTCCATACCATTCCCCCGTTTTACTACCAAAAGGCCTCTCCATACCATTCCCCCTGTTTTACTACCAAAAGGCCTCTCCATACCATTCCCCTGTTTTACTACCAAAAGGCCTCTCCATACCATTCCCCCTGTTTTACTACCAAAAGGCCTCTCCATACCATTCCCCCGTTTTACTACCAAAAGGCCTCTCCATACCATTCCCCCTGTTTTACTACCAAAAGGCCTCTCCATACCATTCCCCTGTTTTACTACCAAAAGGCCTCTCCATACCATTCCCCTGTTTTACTACCAAAAGGCCTCTCCATACCATTCCCCTGTTTTACTACCAAAAGGCCTCTCCATACCATTCCCCCGTTTTACTACCAAAAGGCCTCTCCATACCATTCCCCTGTTTTACTACCAAAAGGCCTCTCCATACCATTCCCCCCGTTTTACTACCAAAAGGCCTCTCCATACCATTCCCCCCGTTTTACTACCAAAAGGCCTCTCCATACCATTCCCCTGTTTTACTACCAAAAGGCCTCTCCATACCATTCCCCCTGTTTTACTACCAAATGGCCTCTCCATACCATTCCCCCCGTTTTACTACCAAAAGGCCTCTCCATACCATTCCCCTGTTTTACTACCAAAAGGCCTCTCCATACCATTCCCCCTGTTTTACTACCAAAAGGCCTCTCCATACCATTCCCCTGTTTTACTACCAAAAGGCCTCTCCATACCATTCCCCTGTTTTACTACCAAAAGGCCTCTCCATACCATTCCCCCTGTTTTATTACCAAAAGGCCTCTCCATACCATTCCCCCTGTTTTACTACCAAAAGGCCTCTCCATACCATTCCCCTGTTTTACTACCAAAAGGCCTCTCCATACCATTCCCCCTGTTTTACTACCAAAAGGCCTCTCCATACCATTCCCCCTGTTTTACTACCAAAAGGCCTCTCCATACCATTCCCCTGTTTTATTACCAAAATGCCTCTCCATACCATTCCCCCTGTTTTACTACCAAAAGGCCTCTCCATACCATTCCCCTGTTTTACTACCAAAAGGCCTCTCCATACCATTCCCCCTGTTTTACTACCAAAAGGCCTCTCCATACCATTCCCCCTGTTTTATTACCAAAATCCCCAGCAAAAAAAAAGAGAAAACGTTTTGTACATTTTCTCAGCAATTGAACAATCCTCCATGTTCTGCAGCTACACAGACTCCCTTGAGAGGTGCAGAGAGAGAAAGATAGATGTTGAGGGAGAGGGGTTGACATAGAGAGAGAGAGAGAGAGAGGTTGAGCGAGAGAGAGAGAGGTTGAGCGAGAGAGGTTGAGGGAGAGCGAGAGAGGTTGAGGGAGAGAGAGATTGAGGGAGAGAGAGATGGAGAGAGAGAGTTTGAGGGAGAGAGAGCGAGTTTGAGGGAGAGAGAGAGAGGTTGAGGGAAAGAGAGAGATTGAGGGAGGGAGAGAGAGAGAGAGTGGTGGGGCTTGTTGGGAGTGTGCTACAGTAGCCCTGGTGGCGGTGTGGTGTGTGTGTTTTCAGTGTGTGCAGCTCGCCCATCCCTGTCCAGGGGCCCCTCTAGGCAGGGCCATTGTGGTTGAGCTCACCAGAGGGGGGTCATTCCTTGTGGGGACACGGCTCCCTGGTCAAACCCAGAAATCTGGCAGTTTCCAGACCTTTGGCTTCTTTTTCTCTTTTTTCAAGGCACTGGTACAGCTTTACTGTGTGCTCAAATGAAGTCCCCCCCAAAATAAGGGAAGTAAATGGAAACCACAACAGAAAGGAAGCCAGGGACTCAGCTAAAACACAAGATGGAAGCCTTGTTGCATTTTTGTGTCTGCTGTTCCTGCCCTGTGTGTATGTGCTAGTTGGCTGTCTCTGGGTGCCTGTTAGAGTTTAATTTAGACTAGTAATTAAAGCTGAATACTGGCCCATAAACAACAGATAAACAGTAAAGCAGAACCGGGCCCTGCTGTTTTATGGCCGTCACTCCCAGCTGTTAGAGGACTGATAACTTTTACACAGTGCCCCTACCTCACCACAACACAACACCACAGCAGCAAGGGTGGAAACAGGCTAGAATTTCCTCCTTCTTTCAAAACAATACAGAGAGCAGAGAGAGAGATGCTCAAGAAGGACGGCGCAAGAGAGAGAGAGAGAGAGAGATAGAGAGAGATAGAGAGAGAGAGAGAGAAATATAGAGAGAGAGAGAGATAGAGAGAGAGAGAGAGAGAGAGAGAGAGGGAGAGAGAGAAAGAGAGAGAGAAAGAGAGAGAGAGAGAGAGAGAGAGAGAGAGAGAGAGAGAGGATGAAGTGAGGGCAGCCAAGGTGAGGATAGCAGCAGCCAGGATGAAAGGTTTAGGAAGAGGAGCCTGCCCTCAGTAGATTGCTTACAAAACCACTTAAATGGCAACAATGATCGCATTAACAATAAATTAAGAGCTATCGTGATGTGCCTGGTGTGCCTTCCGCCTGTGGCTTTCACTGGCATTTGGGCCGTCGGTCACTGTGCCCACAGATCTTATTGACACCCGAGCCAAAGCAGGAGAATGGATAAACACAGAGCTTTCCTACACAGGCCTGGCCTACCCGTAGCATGACTTTCCAACATGCATAACGTTTCTACATGAAGAGTTCTCCAAGGGAGAACTGTCTACATATGGGTTGTAACCTGTGTCACTACATGTCCAGGCCATGCTAGTCAGGTGCCTGTGGCGTTGTTGTGAAAACAGTATCAGTGTCTCTGGGTTTGTTCAGAAGGGGCAGGGCTATTGTTGAAAGCTGAGAATAGTTGCTCTGGAGGGGGAAGAAAACACAGAACAGAGGGGATACTTTCATGATTCCATTAGCATAAGAGTGGCTAAATTATTCATGCAGAGTGCTTAATCTATGGGGCCAGTATAGTTAATGCACATAGTTTTAACATGGATCTCTCCCGCTCCCTCTGCTCCCTACACTCCGCACTGAGACCAGATTCTTGCTGGATTCAGCATTTACAGGCAGTCACAGGCATTCACAGGGCCTCACTCTCAGACGCACGTTGGTGTACACACACACACACACACACACACACACACACACACACACACACACACACACACACACACACACACACACACACACACACACACACACACACACACACACACACACACACACACACACACACACACACACACACACACACACACACATGCTCCAAGCTGTTTCAAGGGGCTCAGCTCTCAGGCTCATCCCCCTCTCTTTTAGTCTTTCTCTCTCTATCTCTCTCTCTCTTTCCATCTCCCTCCCTCACTAACTGCAGACTATCTGGCCCTCTTCCAAATGGTGATTAAACAGAATGATCAGCTCCCCCTTCTCTTTCTCTCAGCCCCCCCTCTCTGTTCTCTCTCTCTTAACATGCTGGAATCTGTGAGAAAAAAATCACACATCAAAAGAATAGAAAGAAAAGAAGCGTTAATGCTCTCCAGTAAGTCTACCAGAGGATCTCCAGTAATTCAACCAGAGGATTTCACCCACTCCCTCCTTTCCTGCCTTCCCCAAGCTTTCCCCTCCACTCTGCACCCCAACCACAGTCCTCTCCTCCTCTCCACTCCCCTCCTCTCCTCTTCTCCTCTCTACTCTTCTCTTCCCTTCTCTTTGGTTCTCAGATGTTCCTCAGGCTGTCCCTCCCTCCCCCTCTCTCTGTCTCTCTGCCTGTCTCTCTCTCTCCCTCT